>NC_132792.1:53493843-53794260 GCF_048418805.1 Vulpes vulpes | reverse complement strand
TACCATGGCCAGTGGTTTGACTAGATAGTTCAGAGATTTGGTACAGCATTGATGGCAAGGATTTCTGGGGAAGAGATATGAGGGTAGACTTCTCTGAATGAATATAGAATATTAGGATATTTGTGTTCCATGTAAATGCTCGCCAAAAGATAGCCTAAAAAGTAAAGAATTTAAATAATCAAGGGGGTAGGATGACTCAATCCGTGGATGCCAGCCAGCTTCTTTCTCAAATTTCTCTTGTCATTGCTGAATGGGTTCATGAACAAAGTGGCCATGGTGGCAGGAATAGAGGTTAGGCATAGGCTCAGCAACATGGTCTTTCACACACCAAGGCTGACCTGAATATAGTCACAGCTGTGTGCCCAATCTTTCAGCATCAGGGGCCAACACTGGGTGACATTCCTCAAGATAACCAGCCAGCCACTTGGTGTTAGGTTGATTTCATTGAACCACTTCCACCATTGAAAAGGCAGCACCGTGTTATTTCAGGAATTGACATTTACTCTGGATATAGAGTGGTATTTCTTGCCTTCAAGGATTCTCCAAAAACTACTATCCATGGACTAACAGGATGCCATATCCACCATTATGGTACTTCAAGAAGTATTGTTATGACTAAGGAAATCATTTCACAACAAATGGAGTATGGAAACAGGCTCATGTCATGGAATTAACTGATCTTACCATATTCTTCATAAACCTGAGGACATGGCTTGATAGAAATGTGGACTAGCGTTTTGAAATCTCAGGTATGTGACAATACCTTACAGCAGAAGGATATGTGTTCTAAATCTATGTCTAATATATGATCCTATTTCTCGTGTAGTCATAAATAAACGGATAGAAATAGGAATGGCTTTTCTAACTCTTATTTCTAATGATCCACTGCAAAACATTTCTTCCTGTGCCCATGACTTCAGGCTCCTCTGTCTAGAGGTCTTAGTTCTAGTGGGAGAAATACTTCCACCAAGAGACACAATGATTCTATTAAAATAAAAATTTAGGCTGCCACCTGGACACTTTGGTCTTTTAGTGTTTCTGAATCAACAGACCAAGGAAAGGAGTTACTGTACTCCCTGGAGTGATTGATCCCAACTAAGAAGGGGAAATTGAGTTGCTATGAAATGAGAGGAGTAAAGAGGAGTACATCTGGAATACAGGTGATATTCTGTGTTGTGACTAAAGAAAATGGAGAACAATTCGAGCAAGACTATGGTCTGTCCCCTTCAGAAAAGAGATGTGGATCACCTCACTAAGCAAAAAACCATGATCAGCTGGAGTATTTACTGGGGCCAAAGGAGATACAGAGAGGGTAATGGAAAACCAGTTATTAATACCAGCTATGATCACATGACCAGTTGCAAAAAACAAGAACTGATATAGTAGTTGTAATTGTGTTTTTTTTTAATTTTGATTACTCTGCATATATATTAGCCAATTGTTTTATTTTTTTCCTCTCTTCTCCTTATCATCTAAGATGTGTTCATAAAATAATGTTTAAGTATATAAGTAATAGAATATTTCTGTTGAAAGACACTGTGTCTCTTCTGCAGGTAAGTATAGAGTGTTTTTGGTGTATGTAGGGTGGTTGCTTTATGCTTAGTGAAAGTAATACTTTGTTACTATCTTTATTTGAAGACTATGGTTTAAGGATATGTGTACACACACCTGGTTGACAATAGATGGATTCTAATGGCTTACTGGTGTCTCAACTTGGATAGGGAAGGCTGCATTCCCAAGACTTCTCTTTCTGCTAGGTTTCCAGTTATGGTAAATTATAAGGACGTTTCTTTAGTAAAGATTGAAGAATGGGGATCCCTGGGTGGCACAGCGGTTAGGCGCCTGCCTTTGGCCCAGGGCGTGATCCTGGAGACCCGGGATCGAATCCCACGTCGGGCTCCCTGCATGGAGCCTGTTTCTCCCTCTGCCTGTGTCTACGTCTCTCTCTCTCTCTCTCTCTCTCTCTCTCTCTGTGTGACTATCATGAATAAATAAATAAAATCTTTAAAAGAAAAAGATTGAAGAATGTAGGCAGAAAATAGCTAGTTATAGCATACACACACTTTCTCAAAGTTATTCTGTCAAACACTACTCTAAATGTTTGCTGTAAGGGAATTTTGTAGATGCAATTATAGTTCCAAATTAGTTGATTTTGAATTGAGCAGAAAAGTAGATTATCCTGGTTGGACCTGAATAAATCCAGTGTGAGCCTTTTAAAGAGGAAATAGGCCCTTCCTGAAATTTAGGGGCTCTAAGCCACAGCTGTGACTGTAATTTTTCTCCCTTGGATCCCCTGGATCTTTCCATCCTCACTGCTTGCTTGTGGACTTGGGTCAATTTAACTTGCAACCCTGTAATAAATACATACATTCACTCACACACGCATGCATGGATGCACACGTGGGCATACATACATATACATGTATCTCCTAATGACTCTGCTCCTCTGGCTGAACCTTGATTGATAAACTACATATTAATTTTTTTTTCTTTTTCTGGCTTCCTTACAAATACTTCATGTGGACCTTATAGGAGGGATCAAGGCATCTGCATGAGAGCAGCGATGCAAAGAAACAGATGCAGCAGAGAGTCTTCTCTGGAAAGGACACTGACAACACTCCCTTTTAGCAATGCCAATGCATGCATCTAGCATCCAGTGCCCTCTTGATGGTGTATACTGCAGCTTCTCGAGTCTAGTAGTGATAACTGGGAGTCTTCAGGGAATAGCTCTGTGGTGTGATTATATCTGCACAAGCTTTTTGTGTTCCTGACCATTTTCTATGTCAGTACTCCAGAACTCCCAAGGCATCTGTGAGCTGCATGATATACTTTCAACATTTTTCTTTTCTGATTAAAGAAGCCACCAGTTTCTGTTGCTTACAGCTAAGAATGTTGATGTGCATACTTTTCCCCTAGACTCAACTCCCTGAGATCAGGAACTGTTTATTCTATTTCTCTTCTGTTGCCTTCTTGTGTTACCTAAGAAATACATCTTGCATGTATCTGTAAATATATCAGTGCAGTTCTCTCAATTGTTGCCATATTCCCAACCAATGTAGCTTAATTGTCTTATGATCCTTTTTGTTTGTTTTATTTATTCTTCCCAATTTTCTTTTTTTTTTTTTTTTGAGAGTGGTTAAATGTAATCTCTAAAATCAGACTAAATGGATTCTGGTTATAATTTTACTGGCTTTGTGACCTTAGGCACAGCACTAAAACTCCATATGGCTTTTTCATATTAAAAATTGGCAAGATTGTAGGATCTAACACAAAGAGTAGCCAGTAATTATATTTTAATCAGTTAATACAAATAAATTACTTACTTGCTATTTTTGTTGCTGTTTTTACAATAATTTAGAGCACCTGATAGTTTTTTTGTATTTTTATATTTTCATAATAAAAACTTTATAAGAGAGATTTTATCATGTAATTATACTAAACCAAAATGTCCAATATGCTATAATTCTCCATAAGGCAAATTTTATTTATGTGATATTTTTGGGCGCTAAAAAGTAAACCAATTTGTGTAAAATCTTTAAATAAGAGACTATTTCTATCCCTTCATTGGGGTGTTTCTTTTTTTTTTTTTTTTTCTATTTGAGAGCAGTGTGGGATTATTATATGGAGACACTCAGTAGAGGATTTAATGATATCATTATGTAAGTTTGTCTTCACCACTGTTTGTAGTAGTTGTTCACAGGTTTAAATATTAAGTTTATCCACAAATCATTTTGATGAGGAGCAATAAAATAATTCATGCAAACAAATATATTTGCAGAAAGCCTAAAATTAAATATGGCTACCGCTAAAAAAATGTAATGCAGAAGCATAAAATACGTATGAAATTATGTAAATAGGGTGGAAAAAGTATTCCAACTAAACTTGACTACTAGTTTTCTGAAGGCTTGCCAAGCTCCAAATAAAAGCTGCATTGAGTAGAATGTTTAGACATCTGGATACTTTTTCTTTAAATTCCAGGAAAATATTCCGCATTTAGTTTGAAATGTGGCTACCTAAGTCGCTATTTCCACTACAGTCAAAATAGTTATTCTTTGTAATTTCCTGTTTGTCATATTACTTCTTTTCAACCAGCTGATGATCAAAGATACTCACAATATTTTTTTAAGCTGTTTTTCCTGCCTAATTTTCTAGTTAGTGTTTTAACAGGCTTGCATTGGCAAGCCAACTTTTCCTTTGACCTATTCAGGCTTTCAATCTTTAGACTTCACTCCACTGCCAGAGCTATGCAATTTATTAAAATTAAATTGAACACTGCAAAAAATATTAACAAAGTTCAGCAGTTCACCAAATTTAATGTTGAAAATTATTTTTCCAGTCATGTTCATGTTGCAGGAAATTCTTTGAATACTGAATCTATCTTGGGCAATTTCAATCTATAACAAAACCAGGAAGTAGGCCTTATACTATTATGCGACTTTCTTCTTCAAAAATCCTGTATGTTAACCTCTGGAAAACTAAATGTGTTTAGTTTAGTTCTGTTACATAAACCACATTTGATGTCCTTATTATTTCACTAAGAATCTCCCAGTCTGAGCCCTAGCTCAGTCAACATTTACTTAATCACATATTAATAAAATGCAGACAGTTAGGGCGGTATTGGAGACATGGCTTTACACAGTTAATCCAACTTCTGAATAAAGAAATTGGAATTCACACAAGTTAAACATATGTTCAGTGGAAAATAATGTGTCTTCACAATGTGTTCAATCTACTTCAATGTTATTTCTCACTTACTTCCCAATGGCAATCAACATGTGCACAAAAACAACAAGGCAGACATAAAAGAATGCTCCATCTAAAAATAGAAGTAGTTTTGCTCACCTTTAGAAACTATTCAAAATGTGAACTTATGTCTGATTACCTATGTCTGCTGGCATATAAAGGGTGTGTTTATCCTTTATTATATCCCATAGTGCTTTCTGAGGATAGTCTTGTTAGGAAATCTTTTTTTTTTTAATTTTTATTTATTTATGATAGTCACAGAGAGAGAGAGAGAGAGAGAGAGAGAGAGAGAGGCAGAGACATAGGCAGAGGGAGAAGCAGGCTCCATGCACCGGGAGCCCAATGTGGGATTCGATCCCAGGTCTCCAGGATCGCGCCCTGGGCCAAAGGCAGGCGCCAAACCTCTGCGCCACCCAGGGATCCCTCTTGTTAGGAAATCTTAAGCCTCACGCATTGTTCTTTGTCACAATATGTCATCACATATCATCTTCAAGGAATTGAGCTGTTTTCTTTTTCTTTTTGCTTATGAATATATAAAAAACAAAATCCTTTGAGATGTTTATTATTCTGGCAGAAAGCTAGTTCTACATTTAATAAGAAATAGTATATCTATAAAGTAAATGACAAATATAAATGTACACAGACAAATTTTGTGGATACTTTTGACATAGGAATATATTTCTTGTTCTTTACAGGATATATTTCCTTTAATTTTATTTAAATTACTCCTTTCCTTATATAGGAAGAAAATAACTAAAGAATGTTAATAGACTCTTAATAATCAAAGGATGATATTTAATGTAGATAGAATTTAGTATTAAATATATATATATATATGAAACTCTTTCATGAACATTTCATCAGAAGCTTATTATTACCATAATCTGTGAAAATTAAACCTAGGTAATCATTGACTATAAGGACTTAACTGAAGATTCGTTTTTAAATTAATAATCTGAATGCTAGTAAAAAGTATTTATTGTCTATTTAAGTAGATACATTCTTGTGGAAAAAATAATAGTGGACTAGATTTTGTATAATGTTATAATGTTTTAGTGTTACTTAAATTTAATCATTCTGGAGTTAACAGAATGACCAACTCTGATGTGTATTTCTGTCCTGTGTGTGTTACAATTAGTCATACATATGATTGTGTCCTATTTAGGGTATCTTTGTATTCCACTTTGTCAAATAAAGTCTGAATAAAACCCAAATTTAAAAAGAAAATATGTTTTCTTTGCATAATGCCAATGCCAAAATATAGAAACTTTTGAAGTAATTAATGGACTGGTTCTAAAATATATTTATGATACCAGCCAATGAAAAGACTTCAGAGGAAGTATAAGAGAGGAAGGACTTTAAAATGTAGGGATGAAAAAAAAATGTAGGGATGGAGGCACCTGGTGGCGCAGTCAGTTGGGCATCTAGCCCTTGATTTCAGGTCAGGTCGTGATCTCAGGATCATGAGATTGAGTTCCAAATATGGCTCCATGCTCAACACAGACTTTCTGTGTTGAGACTTTCTCTGTGTCCCCCTCTCCTATCAAATAAATAAATAAATCTTAAATAAATAAAATGTAGCCCTAAGTGTCTAGTGACTATTCTCAGCATGATACATTAACCTTAGATTAGAATACTATTGTATTGACAGGGGTGCCTTGGTGGCTTAGTGGTTGAATATCTGCCTTTGGCTCAGGGCGTGATCCCCAGGGTCCTGGATTGAGCCCCACGTCGGGTTCCCTGCAGGGAGTCTGCTTCTCCCTCTGCCTATGTCTCTGCCTCGCTCTCTGTGTCTCTCATGAATAAATAAAATCTTTTTTTTTAAAAAAAGAACATTTTATTTACAGAAGAGATAGCAATTTTCAATGATTTTTTTAATAACAAAATATTTAAGCATTAATTTCATGGACTAAAGATGGAATATAGTTAGACACAGCAGAATAGTTTTATGTTTGTTCAATGTTAGAATCTTTTAAATTAGAAGTTGGAAAAGATAATTATAAACCCAGATAAGTTGTTCACTTAAGCCAGCAGGTCTTTTTTCAGTTTGTTGTTAGTTTGACAAATTTCTATCACCATAATACAAATTGACATTTCCTTTTCATAAACTATGTTTTCTGGAGAAGACTTGGTTTGGGGCTATGATGTATTTATCTTGCAACAGACTAATGCTACAGTTAAAACTACTTAGACAATCCAGGTACATTATTTTTAGATTATGTTTGAAGATATTGGTGAGCTGGCAAGTCAATCAGAACTTGAGGGGCAAAAAAAAAAAAGAACTTGAGGGGCTATGTTCTTGGAAAATAAAAATGTAGAAAGAGGAGAATCTATAGATCAGAAGCCAATTTTCTCCTGGCATAATTGCTAATTATTGACATTACACTGGATCCCAAGAAGTGAAACAAAAGCCTATGAATAAGAGTCATAAAGGGTTTTAACAAAAGCAGAAAATTTGGCAATTATATAGGGCTGGTGTAGCAGGAAACAGGGCTATCAAAGCAGCCAAAATACATTGATTGAAAAATGAAGTTGAGAGAAGTAAACTCTATATTTATCAATTTTGCTTCTTGGCATAGACAAATTCTTAAACTGAAACATAAAAAGACGTTACAATTTAAAGTAAAACTCTTCTGAAGAGTGGGGTGGAACTTTGTACAACCTCAAGAAAAGAGAAAACACAATTAGTTTGGGACCTGCTAAAAGAGAAGGTCCTCAGTAAGTAGCACAATGTTTCATTTGGGATCCCTGGAGAATTGCGTTCTGAGAGCTAGAGTAAACCATAGGTGAATGAAACCTTAGGAAAAATCTAATTCAACTTTTAATCAGATGATTAGTCACTGAATTAAGATAATTTACACCTAACTCTATCAGACCATGAGAGGAAAGAATAAACTCTCTCTGGAGGAAGATCTTAACATTAAAAATCTCTATTATTTATCATATGGAGAGCATAACCAAAAATCACTAGATATACTAAGAAACAGGCATGCACACACCATCCTCACACACCCAGGAACATAAATAATAATAATAATAATAATAATAATAATAATAATAAACAGGTGATAAAAACAGAGTTAGCAGTCATTGAATTTAAAACAGCTGTAATAAATATGTCCAAAAATAGATGAAAAATTTCACCAGATTTATAAAACATATATGGAGCATCTATAAATTTAAAAATGAAATTATAAAATTATAAAAGATTTAGCAGAAGATTGAACATAGCAGAAGAGAAAATTAGTGAACTGAAAGATAAGTGGAATGAAAATATCCAGGACAAAACTCAGGGAGCACAGAGAAAAGAAAACACATGAAAGCATAAGAAATAATATTGTGTCATTGACACAATAATTTGTGTCTCCTTGCCTTAGAAGACAGAGAGAAACTAAAGCGGAAAATATATTTGAATAGATACTGGTGGATAATTTGTGAAACAATGAAAAATATGCAGCTATATGTTAAAAAATCTATGTAAACCTAAAAACAATACCAAAGAATACATTTTAAAAGGAGATAGAGGGATAAAATGGCATTACTTTTAAAGCAGCAGCAATAAGACAAGTAGTTCTCCTCTTACAACTAATACTGCAAAATAATAAACAGTTTCATGTTGCTTTTTAACTGCTGAAAGAGAATTACATGTTCAACAAGAGTTTCTCTCAAAAATTGAAGAAGAAATAAAAAGTAATGGCAAACCTTAGAAGCAAACTACATTAAAAAGAATAATGAAGGGATGCCTGGTAGATCAGTCCCTTGGGTGTCTGCTTTTTGCTCAGGTCATGATCTCAGGGTCCTGAGAAGGAGCCCCACATCAGGCTCCCTGCTCAGCAGGCAGTCTGCTCCTCCTTTTCCTTCTCCCCTCCCCCTCCCACTCCTCTGCCTCAAATAAATAATTTTTTTTAAAAGGGTAGTGAAGATGTTTCAGGCAGAAGGAAAATGATCTTAGTTAGAAACATGAAAACATTGAAATGAATGAAGAACAATGGGAAAACATGGATCAGCTTAAATTAATGTTGAATATATTACATAATAATAAAATAATTATATCTTTGGGATATACAATGTAGAGTTAAAATAAATGGCGTGCTAACATAAAAGAGAGGGAAAAAAACATTCAATTAAAATGGTCCAAATACTAGTATTGCTAGTGAAGTGGAGAGCTTGCTTCTTCTTCTCCTGCTGTTCTTCCCCCTTCACTTGTGTTCTTGCTCACTCTGCTCAATCTTTCTTTCTTAAATAAATAATAAATAAATAAGTGGGAAATAGGCTAATACAAATATTTTGGAAAAAAGTGAGATAAAAAGAAACAAATTATGCAATTTTATATATTTGTATCTATAATTATATATATAAGTATTTATATTAAATATAAATGGACTAAATGTTGCAATTAAAGCATTAGGAGTATAGATAAAAATAAATGTTCATAAAATAAGAATGCAAAAAGACAAAAAAAGAGAAAAAAGACATGTATGAAAATATTAATCAAAAAAATCTAGTGTAGTTTAATCCATATTAGACAATATGGATTTACAGGCATGGTGCATAATGTGTGATACCCACTGAAGCAGGTAATAAATCATTTCTTTTTTGTTTTGTTTTGTTTTTAATAATAATAAATTTATTTTTTATTGGTGTTCAATTTGCCAACATACAGAATAACCCAGTGATCATCCTGTCAAGTGCTCCCCTCAGTGCCCATCACCCATTCACCCCTACCCCCCGCCCTCCTCCCCTTCCACCACCCCTAGTTCGTTTCCCAGAATTAGGAGTCTTCATGTTCTGTCTCCCTTTCTGATATTTCCTACCCATCTCTTCTCCCTTTCTTTCTATTCCTTTTCACTATTATTTATATTCCCCAAATGAATGAGACCATATAATGTTTGTCCTTCTCCGATTGACTTACTTCACTCGGCATAATACCCTCCAGTTCCATCCACGTTGAAGCAAATGGTGGGTATTTGTCGTTTCTAATGGCTGAGTAATATTCCATTGTATAAATAGACCACATCTTCTTTTTTTTTTTTTTTTTTATTTATTTATGATAGTCACAGAGAGAGAGAGAGAGAGAGAGGCAGAGACACAGGCAGAGGGAGAAGCAGGCTCCATGCACCGGAAGCCCGATATGGGATTCGATCCCGGGTCTCCAGGATCGCGCCCTGGGCCAAAGGCAGGCGACGAACCGCTGCGCCACCCAGGGATCCCCAGACCACATCTTCTTTATCCATCATCTTTCGATGGACACCGAGGCTCCTTCACAGTTTGGCTATTGTGGACATTGCTGCTAGAAACATCGGGGTGCAGGTGTCCCGGCGTTTCATTGCATCTGCATCTTTGGGGTAAATCCCCAGCAGTGCAATTGCTGGGTCGTAGGGCAGGTCTATTTTTAACTCTTTGAGGAACCTCCACACAGTTTTCCAGAGTGGCTGCACCAGTTCACATTCCCACCAACAGTGTAAGAGGGTTCCCTTTTCTCCGCATCCTCTCCAACATTTGTTGTTTCCTGCCTTGTTAATTTTCCCCATTCTCACTGGTGTGAGGTGGTATCTCATTGTGGTTTTGATTTGTATTTCCCTGATGGCAAGTGATGCAGAGCATTTTCTTTTTTTTTTTCTTTTTTTTTTTTTTTCAGAGCATTTTCTCATGTGCTTGTTGGACATGTCTATGTCTTCCTCTGTGAGATTTCTCTTCATGTCTTTTGCCCATTTCATGATTGGATTGTTTGTTTCTTTGGTGTGAGTTTAATAAGTTATTTATAGATCTTGGAAACTAGCCCTTTATCTGATACGTCATTTGCAACTATCTTCTCCCATTCTGTAGGTTGTCTTTTAGTTTTGTTGACTGTATCCTTTGCTGTGCAAAAGCTTCTTATCTTGATGAAGTCCCAATAGTTCATTTTTGCTTTTGTTTCTTTTGCCTTCGTGGGTATATCTTGCAAGAAGTTACTGTGGCCCAGTTCAAAAAGGGTGTTGCCTGTGTTCTCCTCTAGGATTTTGATGGAATCTTGTCTCACATTTAGATCTTTTTTATTTATTTATTTATTTATTTATTTATTTATTTATTTATTTATGATAGTCACAGAGAGAGAGAGAGAGAGAGAGACAGAGAGGCAGAGACATAGGCAGAGGGAGAAGCAGGCTCCATGCACCGGGAGCCCGACGTGGGACTCGATTCTGGGTCTGCAGGATCGCGCCCTGGGCCAAAGGCAGGCGTTAAACCACTGCGCCACCCAGGGATCCCACATTGAGATCTTTCATCCATTTTGAGTTTATCTTTGTGTATGGTGCAAGAGAGTGGTCTAGTTTCAAAAAAAAAAAAATCATTTCATTTAGGAAAATATAGCTGGTCTTCTAGTCGTCAAATAAAATTGGTCAGAATTGAACAATACTAAAAATAACTGGTTAAAATTTGACAGAATCTCATCAGTTTCTGAGCGAAAGTGATGGTAGATATCTACCATCTTAAATATAGTATTTAAGAATTGATAGACCAGAAAACCTAAGAAATTTAGAATATTTTCATGTTTCTAGGTTCCTAAAACTATGGCATGTATTTTCTCAATAACAAGATTGCATAAATTGTTACTCCTGAGCAGAAAGTATTTAATGACACAAATTGTGAAATTAGACTCAGATTTATTAGAGTCTAGACCACTGCTTGTCTCTGTGGGCTTGGCAAATGAGTTACCCAATGGAAGCTGCCAATAATTTCAGAGACTCAAAAAATCTAGAAAGGAGTCCTGGTCTCTGGGTAGGGATGTCCCATTAGCTGGCTAAAACTTTGCCCTCCCAGGGACAGGTGATGCTAGAGACCATGCTAAAGAGATCTTTAAAACAATGTGATCATGGTAAAGTCTTCCAAGTCTAACGTGCAACAGTTCATTTACAGTATGCCAAGGTTTAGTATTTAAGGTTTACATATTTATTATCTCTGATTTCTTATAGCCTGAGGACAATTTATGACCCTTTATATATTATTTTACTGGCACTAACAAGGAACAGGAAAAGGTCCAGATGAATTTCTGAGATGCTAAGAAAATGATTTTCAGTTCTTTAGATTTGCTTCATGCACTGCTGTCATATCATCATTCTAAAATTTGATTTGTTTAATGCCCTAGGGAAATAATTTCAAAAGTGATATTAATAGCAAAGTTATACATACATGTTTGATTCCTGTACTATTATTATCAGGATTTGCACCTGCCCTTTACTAGATATTCATGCTCAGAGAAGAGTTTCTCTTAAATTAATCCAAGATGAAGACAGGTTGGAAATTCTGAGAGTTTTTACTCCAAATAAATATGGCACTAACATAAGAAAACATACAAAGAAATATTTTATTCAAATTTAAATGAAACGGTAGGATTACTTTGTCAGTGTCTTTATTTTACCAAAAGTTGATTATACAGTCCACACTTTATTATATGTAGGAAGCTTTTTATTATTTTAATTAACCTGAGCTATATCTTGTCCTATATCTTGCCTTCACTGTCTTTTTGGTATTATTATTATTACATTTCATTGAAATCCCCTGTTGACTTTTCCTAGCTTTTATTCAAGACCATTTTTAGCCTTGCACTAAAAAAATGTTTTTTATTGCACATTTTAAAAACCCAAGTACTAATTGTCTTCCCCTACCTTGTCTTCCTCAGATCTCATCAAGGTTGGATGTTAAAAACAAATAATCTTACAGAGAAGTCACATTGGGTCTTTCACTCTTTTTGGGAGGTGACAATGGAGAAAGAAAGAATGGAACAAATAAATTGTATCAGGAAACTACATAACTTTTCCCATCTTTCTGATTTAATTCTTCAAAGTGTAGTTTATCATAGTGTCTGGTGGAGAGTCAGAGCATAGTAGGTATTCAATATTTTTGTGTTTATCTATACCTATATCACCTATGCCTAACTATATCAATATCTATAACTATATCTGTATCTTTTTCTATACCTGCAATCAAACTCCCAATTGTGGCAGTCTTTGCTAGTTTTCATTGCTATTTCTTTAGTTCTTTCCATCAAATTTTTAAAAATTTGTTCTGCTCTAGCAGCCAGTGAACTGAACTGGTGTGATGAGATGACAGTGAAATGCAGAACACAAAATAGGTGTGTCTGATTGCAATAACAAGGTTGCCTTAGTAGTTTATGATTTAGTAAAATGTAACCTGTGTCTCAAGAATATAGATTATATCTGTTTTGTGACATAGGTATTGGGCCACTCTAAAAACAATGGAGTAAAATAGCCACTAGAATTTTTATTCTCATAAACATCATACAAAAGTACAATATGACTGGGTCTTATCTATCACTATCCATCTCTCTCTTTTTGCAAATACGTATCAATTTGTATATGTTTATGCTTACATATTAAATATGTATATGTATATATGAGAGAGAAAACAATAAGCACATTAAGAATTAAATGGGTGAGGCTAATTAAAGGACCATAATTTACATAAACTCTTCATTTTTTGAAGCTTATGAAACACTTTCTAGAAGATATGGATTCATAATCCTCAAAACTTGACAAAGAAAGGGGCTGGGTTTTGGTAAATAAAGTTCACTAAAGAAAAATCTAAACTAATTTGATATAAACAAGATAATTTTTAGAAACCTCAAAATGAATTTAATAAAAGCAAAATAAATTGTGTAAATACTGTATTCTTTCACTCATAAACATTGAGCTCTAATCAACTGAATATATGGTTGTTATGTATTAATATTTATATATTATATATAATATATATAATATGTTATATATATGTTATATATTAATATTTCAATTCTATTTTTTTAAAGATTTTATTTATTTATTCTTGAGAGATAGAAGGAGAGACAGAGCCAAAGACATAGGCAGAGACAGAGCCAGAGGGAGAAGCAGGCTCCATGCACTGGGAGCCCGACGTGGGATTCGATCCCGGGTTTCCAGGATCGCGCCCTGGGCCAAAGGCAGGCGCCAAACCGCTGCGCCACCCAGGGATCCCCAATATTTCAATTCTAAATGAAGAATACCAAACTCATGTACTAAAAACTTCTTCCTTAAGTAACTTCAAAAAATAGATTGAACCACAGACTAAAGATCGCTGATAAAAAAAAAAAAAAAAAAAAAAAGTCTGTTCTAAAATCAGGTAATACATAAGCAATGAGCCAAAAAAAATATTGACTCCAGCAAATTATTTCATTCACTTGCCTCTGGAAGTAGTACTTTTTCTTCTCTGTGTGCAAGCATTTTTGTGTATTTTAAATATGGAATCTGTGATTATACAAACAAAATATGCTGTAGGAAGCAATTGAAGCAAATGGAAATTATATTATTTTTTTGTTATTGTAGCTGCAGTCCGATAAACTAACCTCAGCTAGTCTCTAGAAAACCACTTAGCACCATAGAAGGGGTTACTCATACATAAGACCCATTGCTCATAAAGAGTTAATCTAGTCCCTGTGGTGAAGCACTTTACCGTCAGAAAGCTTTCTCTTCACTCCTGTTCACCATAGGAACAGGCCAATTGATAATAATATACATCTCTGAAACTGCTGTGATGAATAAACATCTCTCCAAATTACTCAAATTAATTTCAGCAGGTTGCAACATTTTCTAGTATAGATTTTTTTTAAGGCCATCTTTGTTCAAATGAGAGTTTTTCACAGACAATACAGTTTCTCAGACCTGCATGCCAAAACATGGGCAAACGTGCAAAGCTTTGCCATTTAAACATCATAAAATGGACCATTAAGCATGCACAAATATTTTGGCTAGTAGTCTTTAGTTTCAGTCTTCAATACTAAACATTCCTATTGCCATCGGAACCCTCTATGCACAAGTGCCATAATTAAATATCACCGACTTGCTCTTCCTACTGACCTTGGATACATGTAAACAGGCTGGAAGGTGGGTATTTTGTAATTCTGAGAGCCTTCATTGTTCTTATTCCTTTTTTTTTTTTTTACCATTTTTTCAATGTTCCAAAACTTCCCTAAAATACTATTTTATGTTTATATAGATATTCTTCTCTAAGACATTCAAAGTATTAAGAATATGACATCTCAGCCACCCTCAATGTGAAGATAGAAACAATTCCTTTCATAGGTGACAAGCATGGTGGAAATTTAAATCCAAGGTTTTTCTTACCTGCACTCTCACCAAATTTACATAATAATCATTCAAGATTTACATAATAACAGAAAAAATAGTGTAATTTTTTAAAAGGGCTCTGTGACTGTGTTTTAATAATATGAAAAATTACCCCAGGTTATTCTGAAGTTCTATGCTTGTAACATAAAGTTCACTTTCATAGCTTTAAACAAATGAAGGTATGTCTAAGAATCTTAAGATGTGAATAATAGAAAATGCTGCACTCAGCTTTCTTTCATTTCTCAAGGTTTTGGGTTTTCATGGAAAGTTGAATATTTGTGTTCTTCCAAAGTGTTTGTGGGGAGGTTAAAATCCCTGTGGATGTTGGAGACTGGTATTTTAAAGGGAACTATACATTTAATAATGTCTTAAAACTCTTTGTATGATTATCAACTGTGGTCAGTCTGTTAGCATTCATATATTTTAGAATGCAAAGTTGCCACATAGTTTCAAGGTAAGAAAACATTTAGTAATCTTTCTCTTCAATTTCATTAATTGTTCCTTGATGATAATGGCATCAGTACCTTGGGACACATGCAGGCATATTGTTCTTAGGTTCTGTGATAGTGATAGAAGGGTGACATTTGCAATAAAGTTAAAGGCAATATTCTACAAAATATCTGTTTATTTTCTTATTCATTTGATCAAAAATGTTTATCAAGTGCCTTCTAGATTTAGAGAATGTTCTATGGGCTGGATACAAAAAAGTAAACAAGGGAGATAAGATCCTTGAAACTAAAGTTATATTCTATCCTGCTGTAGTAGAGAAACACGGATCTACATAAAGAAAAGAATATAACAGAAGGAATAAGTGCAGTTAAATATTTTAAAAAATTTTTCTTGTTCCTTATTAATCTATTAAATAATAGTTTTTTCAAAATAATAATTGCAAAACTGTTATTAACTATGTATGCTTATGTATGTTATATATTTGTGCATATGCAAGTTTATGTATGTTCACATACAATTGAAATTAATGGCAATAATAATATATGAGGCAAGGGGGAATAATTAGAGCTATTTTGTTATTATAAAGTGCTCACATTACCTATGAGTGGTATAGTGTTATTTTAAGTGAACTTGAATTTGTTTTAAGTGAGTATTGCAAACCCCAGGGCAATTGCTAAAAAAAGAGTAAAGAAGTATATCTACATGATAAAGAAGAAGAGAAAAAGGAATCATATAAAATGCTTAATTAAAATCACAAAAAGCTTAAAAAATATGGAAGACACAGCAACAAAGACTTAGAGCAACAAATAGAGAATAATATGATAAATATTAATCCAGATATATAAAAATCACTCTGAATATCAATGGTTTAAATGGTAAAAGACAGAGATTGTCAGAGTATATCAAAAAACAAAACCTAAACTATATGTTATCTATGAGAAATCCACTTTAAATATAAAGACATATGGATTAAAAGTAAATGTATAAAGAAAAATATGCAATTCTAATAGTAATCAAAAGAAACCAGTAATGTCTATGTTAATTTTGGAAAAAGTAGACTTCAGAGTAAAAAAGATATCAGTGATGAAGAGTGGTATTACGTGATGATAAAGGGGTCAGTTCTCCAAGAAGACATATGATCCTTAGTGTGCATGTGCCTAACAACAGGGCATCAAAATATGTGAGGCAAAACTGATAGAACTGTAAGAAGAAATAGATGAATCTGCTATTACAGTTGGAGACTTCAACATCCCTCTATCAGAAATGTACAGACCAGCAGACAGAAAATCAGTAAGGATATAGTTGAACTCAACAATACCATCAATCAACTTGATCTAATGGATATCTATAGACTACTTTATCCAACAACAGCAGAATACATATTCTTCCTAAGCTAACATGAAATATTCACTAAGATAGATTACATTCTTAACAAACTTTAACAATATGAAAAGACCATAAATCATACAATGTCTGCTCTCAGAAATAAATAACAGAGAGATGGCTGGAAAGTTCCCAAATAGTTGGAGATTAAAAACCAAGATTCTAAATACTACATGGATCAAAGAAAAATCTCAAGAGAAAATTTAAAAATATTTTGAACTAAATGAAAATGAAAACAACTTATCAAAATTTGTAGGACATACAAAAGCAGTGTTTAGAGGAAAATTAATAGCATTGAATGCATATATTTGAAAAAAAAAAAAAGATCTAAAATCAGTAACCTACTATTCCACCATAGGAAGCTAGAAACAGTAGGGGGAGGCAAATTAAATCCAAAGCAAGGAAAATAAAAAAAATAATCAAAATTACAGCAGAAATCAATGAAATTAAAAACAGGAAATCAATAGAGAAAATCAACAAAACAAAAAGCTGGTGCTTTGAAAAGATGAATAAAACTGATAAGCCTCTAGATAGGCTAAGAAAAAAAAAGCAGGAATGCATATTATTAATATCAATAATGACAGAGGGGACACCACTACAAATCCTATGGACATTGAAGTGTTGATAAAGGAATGCTGTAAACAACTCTATGTTCATGAAGTTCATAACATACGTGAAATTGGCCAGTTCCTTGAAAGGCACAATCTGCCCAAACTCATAGCACAAGAAATAGACAATCTAAATAAGCCTATATTGGAACAATGGGTGGTACAGTGGTTAAGCATCTGCCTTTCAGCTCAGGGTGTGATCCTGGAGTCCCAGGATCAAGTGCCACATCAGGCTCCCTGCATGGAGCCTGCTTCTCTCTCTGCCTGTGTCTCTGTCTCTCTCATGAATAAATAAATAAAATCTTAAAAAATAAGCCTATGTCTCTTAATGAATATATAAAGAACTCCTAACACTCAACAATAAGAAAATAAGCAACCCCTTTAGAAAATGAGCCAATAACCTTAACAAACACTTCATAAAAGAAGATATAGAGATGACAGGAATATGAAAAGACACTCCATGTCATAAGTCATAGGTCATCAAATTAAAATAAAAATGAGATAGCACAACACATCTACTAGCATGGCAAAATTCCAGAATACCGACAATTCCACACGCTGGTGAGAAGTGGAGCAAGAACTCTCATTCATTGCTGGTGGAAATGAAATTGAGTATGATCATTTTGGAACATAGCTTTCCAGCTGCTGACAAAACTAAATACACTTTTATCACACAATCCAGCAATCATGCCTCTTAGTATTTACCCAAAAGAGTTGGAAACTTATGTCCACATAAAAATCTACACACAGGGGATCCCTGGGTGGCTCAGTGGTTTCACACCTGCCTTTGGCCCAGGGCGTGATCCTGGAGTCCCGGGATCGAGTCCCGCATCGGGGTCCTGGCATGGAGCCTGCTTCTCCCTCTGCCTGTGTCTCTGCCTCTCTCTCTCTGTGTCTATCATAAGTAAATAAAAATAAATTAAAAAAAATCCTACACACAGATGTTATAACAGCTATACTAATGATTGTCAAAACTTTGAATCAGCCAAGATGTCCTTCTTTAGGGGAATGCATAAATAAACTGTGGTGCATCCAGACAATGAAATATTCAGTGTTATAAAGTCACTAGGAGACATGGAAGAAACTTAAATGCATATTTCTAAATGAAGGAAGCAAATCTGAAAAGGCTACATATTGTATAATTCCAACTATATAACATTATAGAAAAGAAAAAATCATATATAGACAAGTAAAAGGATCTATGGTCTTTTCAGGTGCTCAGGGGAAAAGAGAGATGGGTATAGAGGGCACAGGTAATTTTTAGTGAGTGAAACTGCTCTGTATGAAACTATAATAATGGAAATATATAATTAAACGTTTGTCAAAACCCATAGGACCACCTCAAGAATTAACTCTAATATAAACTATGAACTTTGGATGATTATGATGCATCAGTATAGGTTCCTTAATTGTAACAAATGTACTTCTCTGGTGGGGGAAGTTAAAAGTGAGAGATGCTATGCATGTGTGCAGGCAGAGAATATATGAGAAGTCTCTTATTTTTTGTTTAATATTGCTGTGATCTTAAAACTGCTATAAAATATGTCTATTTAAAAGTAGAACAGAAGGAAAGGACTTTATAGAAAGAACAGAAACTCAACTATAAATACTAAGAAATAGCAAGAGAAATTAGGAAAAAAGTATTGGAAACAGTGATCAAGCATACAATAAAATGCTTTTCCTGGAGAAAATTTGCAGTATAAAGGGATCATCCTGTTCCATGGAAATGGTACCCTGGGACAACATATGTGCTGAAACCATGGAAATACTGTAGGTTTGATATCCTTCCAAAAGTGCTTCCTTCACTGCAGACAAGCAGATCTTTGCTATCTTGTAGACGAATATCAGTGATCTTAGCAGACAGTATCATTCTAGTGTTCATCAGAAACACCTCATGACAGCAAAGAGCAGTGGCAGGAATAACAGTTAAAGAAGGATATAAACCAGAGACCCACCCTTCTAGCCACAGTCAGATAGTCTTCTGGCTGGAATTTGTATGTGCCTCTTGTTGCTTAGGCAAAACAAGGTAGAAGAATGAAGAATAATGTTGAAGGAAGAGAGTGAAACCACCCATATGGACAGTGTACACTTGAACAGATTAATTTGCAAACTCCAGGAAGATATAATCCTTCTTGATTAAAAGTCCATATTACATTGGTGTGGAATCAGTCCATTGTTGTTGTTGTTGTTGTTGTTGTTTTTTCCACTGAGTTTAGATGCATGAGATGTTTTGTCTGTTTTGAATACATAGATAAAAAATTGCCAGGGGCTCCTGGATGGCTCAGTCTGTTAAGTGTCCAACCCTTAACTTCAGCTCAGGTCATTATTATAAGATCATGGGATTGAGCAGGAAATCTGCCTAAGATTCCCTCCCTCTCCCTTTGCCCCTTCCTCGACTTGCACACATACACAGTCTCTAAAATAAATAACTAAATCTTGAAAAAAAAAGAAAAATAATTATCAGTAGGCTGAGCCACTAATCATATATTTACCTTTAACACAGAAAGTAAAAATTAAATAAATAAAATCCAGAACCCCCCCCCCGCAAAAAAAAAAAATCAAAGAGGCATTTAAAATGGAAAACATAGGAAAAAAATAGAAGATAAAAGTGATATAACCCCATTCATAATGTATGGTCATAAGTGAAGCCAGTCAAAATCTAAATGTATGCTGATTTAAGCACCTAAAATAAAATAAAAAGGGTTAAAAAATGACAATGGTAAGAGATATTTCAAACAATTGTAAACAAAATTAAAGCAAGGGGTAAAGGATAGTAAAATTTCAGGTCAAAAGAGTTAATGGAACAAGAAGCTTATTTTCTATCGATGAACATTTAATGCATATAATTTATAGAGAATATGATCATATTGAACATATATATATATGCTAAATATCACTGCATCACTATTATAAAATAGGGAAATACTAGGAGAAATTATGTAAGTAAAACTTTAATAGGAAAATTTTAACATCACATATTAACTTTCTGGTAGACTTAATGGACAAAAATATAATTAAAGACAGAAATGAACAATGTAATTGTTAAGGTATAACACAAAACCTTATATCTAAGTGTTCATAAACTGTTATGAAACCAATCATACGCTATACCATAGAGAAGACTTCAATTAATTTCAAAAGTTACAAATGGCAAGGGTTACATTTTCTGCAAACACAACAAAATACAACACAACAATACAGAGGGGTTTATGTAATCTCTAAATGTTTTCAAGAAGCAGGGTGCCCTTGGTAGGTTAACATATGCAGCTCATTTGGGAGACTAACTCAAAGGGCTTTAACTTGAAAAAAGTAATTATTGCACACATGCATTTACTAAATACCTGAAAGTCAAACCCTTATGAGTAATTTCCACACTTTTGTTTTTATGAGTCTGTCCTTATCAAATGTAAGTGTTACTACCTGTCCTTAATGTATTTTTAATGCTTGCTTTCTAGCATAATATCTACTGTCTTTGATCCCAGATAATTTAATGTATATTCATATCGTCAAGACTGTTTTATATCTGCTATCTATATACCCCAGTCAAGATTTAGTCACCAAATGTAAGGATTGCCCTTTTCTATCAGGCACAGTGCTAAATAGTTTGTTAAGGAAATTAATGAACAAGGGCTAATTCAAGAGGTGGAGAATGCCACGTACAATATCTTCCTGGAATATTATAACAGGAGCCTATGCCCTGAGTCTTGTGGGATTTGAGAGGTTGTCTAAGGATTGTGCACCAGTGGTCATGGACTTGAGGAGACGAGAAAAGTGCCAACAGAGACAATGGATGGACTGAGTGTCACAAAGTAAGAAGGAATTCTTTTAACTTGGGAAAAGGAGCTAGGCACAGAGGGGACTGTATGTTCAAAAGCAGGCCCACAAGGTGGTTTTACACTATTACTCCATTTAAACACAGAGTGCCTGTGAGTCAACGGCAATGGACAGAGCTTGACTGAAAGGCTGCTTCAGAAACCCCTTTGGTGGTAACACTCTGCCTATCATACTCCGGATATAAAGTAGCAACCTAATAAATCCTTTTTAAAAATAGCAATAATTGTTACTATCATTTGATCTTCATCATGATTCCAAGATCAATTTTGGCTTTTTATTTTATTTTTTTGCAACTGCCCATCCAAATTTCTGTGTTCACCCATTTGTGTGGTTATTCGTTTACTCATTCATTTCTGAAACAATTTCTGAAGCATTTCCCATGGAACAAGAACTGAGCTAGGCTCTGATTTTTTGAGGATGAAAACAAACTGAGGCTTCTCCAGCATTCTGTTTCTGTTTTCAGTCTGGTCATTTATTGTCTTCAGGCTTCCCAAGGAGTTGCAAACACTGCATAGTAAGTAGCAAATGAAGTAACTTCTATACAACGAATGAAGAAAATAAATCCTGAATAAAACATTATTAGAGAAGGTGAGGAAAAAGAAATCCTCTGAATTTTCCATATTTCTTTCTAGTTTAGGTATCACTAACTAGGCCTAGACTACCATGTCAATATAAGGTCTTTCTTTTCCTTCATATTAGTTAGTATATATCATTATCGTCCAATGACTCTGTTTACTCTCGTTATTTAGGCAAACAGAATGCATTGAGATTAAATAAAAATTTTTGCTGTTGCTTTGGAGACAATACAAATCAAATATAAGTTTTTATCTAAGTAAAGGCTTCTTACATCTGGAGAAGCAAGAGCAGAACTGCAAAAACACACATAGCTTCTTCAGAAGACAGTCTTCAACATATTAAGAAGACAAAAGACTGGGCGGGGCTCAGGAAAAGCTTTATATGCAACAGTACATGAGGAAATCAGTGCCAATATCATCAAAAATGAAGCAATACACATATTGAGAATTAGATTTCATGTTCTTCGAATTAACTGAGTTATTAAACATAGACTACCAGGTTGCTTTTTCACAATCATTATCTTTGGATACGTATTTAGCTTTATGAGGCAATCAGAATGATTTTTTATCTCCAAATAACCTATGACTTCTAATGTTCTAGAAAAGAAAAAAAAGGAACCACTCTGCTGCGACTTACTCAGAGAAGGTTTGCTGTGTGATTAATTGGAGGTGCAGTATACTAAAATTGCTTCCCCAGATGACTTGCCACCTCCTGCTTTTTATTTAGAGGATACACATGCCAGATGTTGTTAAACTCTGCCCATGGCATATGGCCTTGCTAATTGTAAACCTACCCCCCAAAAAGATTGAAGCCCAATTTATAACTTCACCTTGAAGAATACTGTTGTTTATCTCCTCTCACTTTCTTCCATACTTTTTATAAGTGTTTTAAAGATTCAAATTCTCAAAAAAAAAAAAAAAAGATTCAAATTCTCAATATTCTCCCAAAGGGTTTAGGATTATTTGAGGCTGCCTAATAGGAGGTATTCAAGCAAGATACTTTTTTTTTTTAAATCATGAGTGATGTATCATATAGGGGCCAGTGTGCTACCTCTCTGGGGAAAGGATACTTTTCTGTAACTTTTAGCCAGTGTGCTACATATCTGCCAACAACATAAGCTGAATGTTCTTACTCTCAAGGGGAGGAGAGAGAGAGACAGAGAGACAGAGAGACATTTCCAATCAAGCATCATTACGTTTTCTACCTTGGGATTGTCAAGACCATGCTACAATGACCAATTTTATCTAACAAATCACCTTTCCATACTTTGTATCTTAAGAGTTTTATAGTTCTCTAAGTCATCATTTGTTGTTGTTGTTACACTGTCAAGTGTCCATTTACAATTCAGATGGCATTAGCAATGCATTCAGAAGCCGCAGATAATTAAGGGCAATGGAGATGGAAATTGGAAGTAGGAAATACTCCAATCAAGATCTTAGTCTGGGTGTTGTGGAAATGCCTTGATCTGAGTATGTACACTCGGTGTCCACTGAGCTGTAATATTAGGGTACCACTCTGATTAGCATTTCCTAAAAACTTACTCCCCTCAGAAATCTTCAGGTGGAGGGGAGCTTAATTGTCTCCTGAAGGTCTGGTACCTTTCACCTGCACATAAGACAGCCATGATGATTTTCTTTTAAACCAGCAAGAGGGATAGAAAAAGAAAATCAGCCAGAAGTATTTGTCGGCAAGATTTCTTAATGTCCGTTTCAAAAGTCACAGATTACAGTTTAAAATGGAAGTCCCCTTTTGAACAAAGAAGGAAAGGTTATGAGAAAATACAGTTTGCCATTATTGATGTACAAAGCCAGGTCTGATTGCCTCTGTCCTGTAGCTCCCCCACATGCACCACTTGGATATTGCCTAAGTCTCTGGAAATGAAAGAGAGGAGCTTCTGTCATAGTGCTCCCTGCTGCTGCTAAGAGAACCCAGCTTGACGAGCATCACATCCAACCTGTTTTTCTCATTTAACGTACTTTATGGACTGCTTGTCAGGTGGTCTCTGTGTGGTTTGCTCAGCTAATCCTTGAAACATGTAAAAGTCATACAAATTATAATTTAAGAAAAGGAAATAAAGTCAATTGACCATTGATTGTTCTTTCCTCTTATCCCAGAACCCGGTAAGAGCATCCAAGTGTAATGATTGTGAACTCAGAGAATTTCTGTTTCATTGCACTTTATCTTTGCTGGTAATGAAGTTAGTGGTTTCAACTTTAGTCTTTCTCTTTCTCTCTCTCTTTCTCTCTTTCCAAAGGCCACCTCCATGAAAGACAAGTAGTAATTAGACTGTTTTAGCACAATGGTCTGCCTTCTTTCAGTTCTTATCCCTTAAAAAAATGAGGAAAAGAATCAGAGAAATAGAAGTAGGCTATTTATAGAGGAAAATCTATCATTTCATTTGAAAAGGTGTCAATACAAAGAATAAAGTAGACCCGAGTTTTACAAATGTATTCATTTCATGATGATCTGTTGTTGCTAATAACAGAGCAGTGTTTATATTTTATGTTCTAGCTTTTCCCAGTTGGTGATTGACTACCTCCTATGCCCACACCCTTCTCTGTTTGGGCAGCAGAATAATATTAACTTGCTTGAAATGTCCTGCTCTTAGATTGTTAAGGGACATGAGAAGTTTCCTCCATTCTGTGCTGGACACTGGCACTGATGGCCTTTGCATTTATGCAGATTTCTCCATGCCCCCTTTTTTTCTGTATGTCACTATTCATTCACAAGCATATTTATCTACATTTTGTTAATTGTAATTTAAAATTCCATCTTAAAAGATGTACATTTATACGATAGTAATTTTGAAGGCAAGCTGTTATTTCATTGGGTTGTCACTCTTTCCAGAAATCAAACCCTCCCTGTCACATATAAATAGATTGCTTGATATACATGCAATATCCTGTTGGTGTCATGCGCTCTTTTCTTTAATCTGACTGACATGGCACATAATAAAATGCTCACTTCAATATATGTCTGTTGCATTTTGCCTAATTCTGGGCTTAGTTTAATATTAGTCATGAATATTTCCTCCAACTAGACAGGAATTTGAATATATATAAGGCACAGTTTATGTTCATACTAAAGCACAAGCTTCAGCCTTATTTTTTATTGCTTACTCTGTTTGTGATGAATTAAGTCATCTCAAGGAAAGAATTGAAAGCAACAGGGACCAGAACTGTTATCTTTATCCACAAGTCAGGTGGAGGGTGAGTGGGTGAAATTCAGTTGCTGCGCTTTACTTTCCCTGAGCACCAGAGCCGAGAGTCGGAGGGGTCTGCTCACTGGAGGAAAAATAACGACAAATGAAACCATATTACGTCTCTGGATTCCTCTTAGTCTAAGAAGCCACAGTAGTGTCTAATGCCCTCGTGATATTATATCTATTTAATATTCTTTTCTATCATCAGTAGGGATGAGTTCATTAGCATTCCTTATTTGTATTTTAAGTATCTTCAAATTTAATTAAAGAAAGAAAAAGTCATTACAATGATATGTATGTGAGCGTGTGTATAAATGTACATATGTTCCCACACCCAAAACATGTACACATGCACATTTGTGTATGCAGGTGCAGAGGTGCCAATATGATTTTATACCTTCAAGTTTCAACGACTTGAGAACATTTCCTCCTGGATTAAAACAATTGTAAAATAGTTTGAAATTTTATTTTATTTATTTATTTTATATATAACCCTCTCAAATTTATCAAGAAAAATAATTCATGCCCCTTTTCTCTATTACCCTCTATTTTTTAAATGTGTATCACATTTGAACACCTATGATAGTGGTTTACTATTCCTTTTTTTTTTTTTTTTTGCATCCTTTAATGTCCTCTATTTCAAGATGGCAATGCCCCCAATGCCATATTTAAAATGAGAACCCACAGGTCATTTGGTTTGTATATGGGACTGTGATTTTCTTACCTAGAAAGAGTATCTAAATAGATGTGTAAATGGAGAGATAGCTGAATAGAAAGCCACCCAGTAAAAATGCCATTATAAAGTGGCTTTCCATCATATGGATTTAAAAAATCTTACAGGGCAAAACATGCTCCTCATGGGCACTCTAATGTATATTAAGTAGACCTCTGCAAATAACAAAGAGAGGTTTAAAATAGCACTACCCACCCCCTCTAAAATTAGAACAGATTTATTTGTTTGTGTCACTATATCTAATATTTGTGTGGGTATGTACGTGTATATCTGTCTTGCTTTTGGACACCTCTTCTCTCTGTAGCAGTGTTGCCATTGTATATTCTTTCATGTGGCTATATGAAATATTTTATTTCACATTTCATCACTGAAACAAAAAATTTACACCATTTCTACAAAGAAAGAGAGCACACGTTGTTTATGTGATGGGCAGCGCGGCCTCCCAATGGATGGAGACAATAGATAAAATGAACTACTGGCTAAAACAGATTAGATGCCAAACTCAGTTAGTCCTTGCCTAATTCTATAAAACTATGTCAGTTAGGGACTTACTTGACCTAAGGAAAAAACAAATCTCGAAACAATATCCGAGCTGATTACTTATTCAAACTGATTATGCTGCAGCCACTGCTCTGTTGGAACAAAATACAGTCATGTAAATTTAGCCCATTCCCTTGGCCAGCCTGCATCGAGAAACTGCCATTACAAGGTATTTTATTCAATGACACCAGCAACATAGAGCAGATTAATTATAAAACAGAACAGCGAAACAGAAATTATATCCTAGTTACAGCCATTGCTGTAAGAATCCTACATTGCTCTCCTTGAGCGCTTCTGCTCTGCTTGAAGAGTTTCATGACACAATTGTTCTGAAAAGCTTGGGATCATCTGCAGCTATTAGCTTACTACCATGAGTTTTATTAGCTAATTACTTACATCACCTAAATGCTAGAAGATGCAATGGAACTCAAAAGTCAAATGCTTGGGAGAAAATGGAAAACACAGACCCACGAGTCTGAGTAACTAGGTCCTGGTGCCAGGAACGTTGGCCAGGCGAGCTGGAATCGCTGTCCTGTGGGTAGATGCTATCATGCTCAAATCAGATGATCCAAAGGGGATGAGAGGGGAGTTTAGCATTGGAAATGGTACTTCACAAAATGATGCTGGGTCAAGTATTGCACGCTCACCAACGTGAGTGCGGAGTATAATATAGCAACTTGTATTTTGAAAAGCCGGCCACAGTCTCAGGTAAGCCTATTGTTCCCCAAAGGCCGTTCACAGTTACTGTTAACACACTTCCCTGCTTTCACCAGAGCCTTCAGGAGCTGTGACAGTGCTTGCAAATGGGATGCTCATGACAAGTCTGTCTGCTTCGAAAGCATGTCAAGAAAGCTGAACACTATTAATAATACTAATGGAGAGATTATCTTTAGCTCTGATTTTTTTCTCTCCTTTGAAAATAAAAGTGGGAGGTTTGTTTGAACACCCTGCCCTTTTCATAAAGGTTGTGGGAAGCAATTGAGCCTCGCTGCAGAAGCCTTTCTTTTCAAGTTTCCGCTTAATTAAAACACCGCATTTACTTGGTTACAAGTGAACTCTTCGCTAGGATATTTTGAAGCCATAAAACACAATAGTAGTAAAATTAGCAGGAACTCTTTGTCAGAAGAAGAGCATATTTGTTAGGCTGTATGGACAAAGGGACAATTATATACTTTTAAAGTACCCATTAAAGAGGCAACCCTGTGCCAGGGCTTCCTTATTACAGCAGTCTCTTCGGCCGGGATACCATAAAGACTGTAGGGTAGCCAATTAGATAGAATTAATGTACAAATTTCCACAGGAAAATATGTAAGCAAAATATTTAAAACCATTCAGAGTGGGGGAAAAAATCCAGTTGCTAAGACAAAATAAATAAGCTGGAGCTTTGATACACCACCTTGTACCGCTCCTAAGCTGATGGGCTGTGCTTACCAAAAACATGTTAAGCAGGTGACAAAAAAGATACTACTCAAGCTAAGGTCCTTTTTAAAAACGAGTTCCCAAAGTGCTCCATACCAATTTCAATGAAGTCTTGAAGGCGGAAATGTTTTTCATATTTTCATGAACTATGGCATTACACAGAATACATATTTCCAGAATTTCATAATTCTTTGGCAGAACCACCTCCCCGAGCACTTACAATAAAGCTCACATTCCCCACTGCACAAGAGCCATTTCATGCTTTTTCTTTCTTTTATTCTTTTTAAAGCTAAAAGTTAAACAAATCATTTTATAAGACAAAAGTAGGAAGGTCAAATTGTTTTCCTTTATCTGGAATGGTTACTGAACCCTGGTGTTTGTCTTCTACACACGTTGGCACTCTGCCTGCCTTTCTCTTTTGTCATGGATTTGCAGCTGTAAAGTGTGTTCGTCTTTAAAACTAAGCCTCACTGTGTCATATGTTCAACCCTGCTCCATACAACCCAACACAACTTATCACACTCTGACAGCTAATATTTAAAAGAGAACACACACGTATTTTGAGGTTTGATAACTGCTATCAATCTCGATAATGGGTATCCAATCCAAAATTGTGACAGATATCTAGTGGATTGAGCATCTACCATGAGCAGCTAATGCTGAAGTAAATGAATCAGAGAGGCAGCTACTTCACACCTATAATTAAAAATAAAACAAATAAATGCCACACAAATAAGGGAGCCAGAGAAATCTGTGTCATAGCTGCAGAATGCACCAAAGGGTGAAACCTGGGGATGCCAGTTTCCAATTTAGCTTTCTTTTCCTTTGATTTTCTTAAAATGGAATATTGTGAGTTTTTTCTAGAGATTTTCTTTTTTTTTTTTTAATGGTTAAAATTTCAGGATTTCCAGTTCAATTTGTCATTGCACCTTGTTTTCGCAGGAGCTGCCAGCAGAGATATAGTGGGCCCTGAAACAGCATGACTTTGATGCTTAGAAAATGCTCTCTTTTAACAAAGTAAATCAAGGTACAGTGACCTCCAAAAGCCAAATTGCAGAACAGAGCATAATGGGTAATGGTATGTAAATTGCCATGCATGCAATTGGGATGTCATTACAGCAAGACCAAATGGTGGTAGCTAATGACCTCGACATTTGATTTCTAGGTGCATTTTATTTTATTTTTTCCTGATCTGAAAATATATCTATCTGAGACAGTGGCTTTAGCACACTGATGAGCCTGAATAAAGAGTGTGAATTTCTCTATAGTGACTATTGTGCCTTAAATCAACCAAATTTGAAGACTGAGCTGAGTAGCCCTCAAATCATCCTAATGGATACATATAATTTGTACAATATTAATTCTCATTTTCAACTTGAAGATAAATTTCCTTTTCAAATTATTCTCCTAAGGAAAATGTGAAGCATAAATATTTGGTTTTGGCCTTGAAATTATTTAGACACAGAAAAGAGAAAGAGATATAAACATAAATATGTTTTTCTGGCCTCAGAATGTCCATCCCACATTTAGTAGTAAATTATTTGGGGATTGAAAGGACTGTATTGTGTATCCTTAATGGCCATTTGTTCTAGAAAGTTCAGTTATTGAATACTGTGGCATCACTTCTGTACTTCAAATGAGTTTCACTACACAGCTGGTGCATTTTTGTTGAGGTGAAAATAAAATGAAAATGTTTCACTAGGAAGTCCTCCCATAACTCTAGTTAGGATTTTAAAAATAAATCATAACAAGAGCTCCAAGAAAATATTTATGGCTCTTCCCAAGCATTAGGAGAAATTCTTGCTCTGGACCTGTCATTCAGAGCAAATCAAGATACTACTGTTCAGACATTGCTGGAAGAATCACTAAAGCATTGTCGAGAATAACAGACCTGGAGAAAAGAGTCTCTTAATTTATTAACAATTTAAAATATTTAGAACTGACTGATATAACGAAGCATGAAATAAGTTTTATTGTGCTGAATTCTAGGGAAGTTCACAATAGCTTTAAATTACTTTTCCGTTAAGTTATGTGATTTCTTAAATTATCAGATTACTCATGTCACACTGGACCACTTCTCCAAAACTGACATTGGGATTTGTGTTGATTACTCAAAAATCTGCGTTTCTGCCATATAACTACTTTTTGAGAAATTGACGTCCTAGAGGAAATATATATGCAAACATATAGATACACACACATACACAGACACACACACACACACACACACACAGACACACACACAGGCTCTATTTTAAGTATTTTTGCTTTTATTTTATTGCGAGTAATCAAATTGCTTATGAGGTCAACAAAAATACTACTAAGGTTTTTTTTTCCTTGTTAAATTGTCATTGGAGCAAAACGTTACTTTCTTTTTTAATAATTGTAATCCATAGGTAAAATTTTATAGATGTCAAGAATGTGAGTATCCTATACTGACTTCCATGCCTCATGTATGCTCACTTGGATTTATTTTATATCCCATTATTGGTTTAGTTCAAGACAAAATAAATTAAACAATGAATAGGCTACAGATATTTCCCATGGGGTAAGGGCACTTGATTTTATTTTCCCCTCTTCCTACATAATATTGCAATAAGTGTCTTTTGAAACTTATGGCAAACAGTCCATGTTACTGCTCTTTTTTTTTATTCCAAAATACAGCATATGCATAAGTAGTGTTGGACATGAAGACTTTTTCATTAAACATGTTTGCACATTAAAATTACTTGAGTAAAATTTTAAACACATTTTGGTTAACATAACCCGTGTGTATTCCTGCAGCACAGATAATCCCCCTGCACACTTTCTCGGAGAGACTGTAACAAAGGAGCAGCAATACAAACCAGAGAACAATTCTGCTTGATTTTCCTTTGCAGTCATTTTATCAGGGACAAGGAATATTCCACAGTGGTGCCCAGATGAAGGCTGCATGCATTCCCGAGCATTACATTGTAGAAGAAAATGAAAAACCTAATAGCATTTTGACGTATTCCAGTTAGGTTTTCCATTAAGAGAAAAAGGTGATATGTTCACACCATTTGTCAGGAAAAGAAGAAATGAAGAAAATGTTGACAATTTCATTACACTCTGGTTATGGGGTGATCTGAACTTACCTATTACAAGATAAAAAAAAACTATTCCAGATATTATTAGTTGAAAACATTATTGTTTATAGTTACTTTAACATGTGCTACAACTATAGAGTTGATATAACTGTACAAGCTCAGATTTAAAAGGAGATATTTTATATCATTTACAACCTTGCTCAAAAATTTGTATCCTTTTGAATGCCATAGCATCACACCAAGTCACCCGTTGCCGGACATTTCACTGATAAATCCAGCCCTGCAAAGAGGGTGTACAGATACTATAAAAATGCTTCTAAGTATATCATTTTTTTCTTGACCTATGTATGTATTCAGAAGATATTTTCCCCATTTCTCATATTTTTTTCTTGTATTATTGACTATAGGACTCCAGGATTTTCTGCTGAGAATATTTCCCTAGGGAGAACAGGTGCTGTCCATTTAAAATCAAAGTTAAAAAACTGAACATTTTTTTCTAGGGTGCCAGAGAGACAAGTGTGGATTCAATCTGTTCAAGTAGAAATTGAGGATTACACACTCACAGCTTTAGCTTTATTTATATTGCCTTTATTGATTATCATTAGCGTAACATAAAGGCATTTCATATTAAGGCACATTTGCTTCATATATGCTAAAGCATATTTACAAAAATATTATTTAGTTCTGTGCACTTGGAAATAAAATTTATGTAAATTGTCTCAGATGTATACTTTAAAATATCAGGAGCATAAAGCTACATGAAGCTAAGAACTTTTTATCTGATTTTTAGTAAATTGACTAAGTGGTTTTACCTGAGGATAGGTAAGTGTATTAATCATCCTACGCACACAAAATGTCCAACAAATATTGCAGCGTACGAGTACAAGGCCTGGAGCTCTGACCAGTGCAGAGAGCACAGAATGATCTACATGTATGACAATTAGAAGAAGCTGAAAGGTGACCGGGAAAGAGCAGGAATGAAAAGAGGCAGCAGAGAATGAAGCCTGGCAGGAGAGCTCAGGTGACACTGAGCTGATTTCCCTATCAGTATGGCCTGTCCTATTCACTGGCACTAATATCATCTTCCAGCTTCATCACACTTGTGCAGGAAATCATGTTCACATATTTACATTTTATTTGGTACTCATTTGCTAAGGGCAATAATCAGACTCCACAGATTTCCTATCAAGAGGAGAACTGGGAAGGGCATCTGGTTCATTCATAGCATTGAGGTGGGCTTTAGTCCCATTCTGAAGCCAAGTTCTGTGCCTGGAGAGGCTGCTCTGAAATAAACCATTGGTCTTGTTTTCTAAGCAATTATGGAATGAATTTTAAAATACTTTGTCCCAAAGTAAAATGTCATTATTTCAGATTAATCTCAATTAACAACATTATATTATACCAGTTAAAAAACATATGAGTTACATATAAATTAGGAAGTTGCTATTTTTGAAACTGTGATAGTAATAATATGTACCCAGTATATAAATTAAATCCGTTGTTCAACCTCATAAGGTGGTAAATATTGACACACATCTTGTCTTCAAGTCAACCAGACCAGATTTCTGATCGTGGCCAGTACATTTCATTTCCTTCCACAGTACAATCGAGATTCCAATATTTAAAAATGTAAACAAGGACACCTGAATGGCTCAGTGGTTGAGTGTCTGCCTTTGGCTCAGGGCGTGATCCCAGGTCCAGGGATTCAATCCTGCATCACCCTCCCTGCAAGGAGCCTGCTTCTCCCTCTGCCTCTGTCTCTGCCTCTCTCTTTCTCTCTGTCTCATGAATAAATAAAATCTTTTTTTAAAAAAGTTGAAAATGTAAACAAGCCTAGGAAAATTATTTTTTCTAATAAGCAATTATAATGAAGCATCTATGGCAAAACTTACTTAAATATCACTTAAACATATTCAGTGAATGTCTGGAACACTCTTTTTCAGCTTTGTTTTTTTACCTCTCTTCTTGTCCAAGTGTGTTTGCATGAGAATCAAGTGAAGCAATTAGAAGAAAACAAAAAAGGAAGAGAGTAGGCAAATTAAAGAAAGTTGGCATAAAGAAGGTCGAAGGCCAAATATTTATCACACATTAGCATCATTGATGTGGTGGCAGACAGAGTCTGTCAGGCTCCATGACCCAACTTAAGGATTTTAATGTGCCCCTTTTTCCAAAACCTTCAGCTAAAGGAACTAAAATGTTGCACAGTCAGGACAAAAATCCCATCATTGTGACAACCTCTCCAATGTCCTTTTCTGGTCTCTTGGCTGGGTTTTCAGGACTCTTGTTATTTTAAAAGTTAGCTTGTAGGAGTCTCGATCACTAATTTGAACATCTATTTAATTTATAACACTTTTAGTTGAATTTGCTATGGTGCGATTCTGCACTTGAGCAAGAGCCTTGGAAATAATTGTTAAATCCAGTGCTATTGCAAAAGGCTTGTTTTCAGACTATTCTAACTCTTGAAGCAAAGAAAGCAGTAAGAAAAAGCTAATGAAAGAGCTTTCTCACAATTTGTGATTCTTTTTCAGAAAATAAATTTATCATTGTTCTGCTCTCAGTCAAGGAAACAGAGAAGGGAAGAGATAGAGAGAAATGACACATCCTAGAAAGCCTCTCAATCCTTTCTGCAAAGAGAAATAAACAGCCAGTTCAAATAAACTAACTTCGTTTTAGAGAATAAAATATGAAACCTAAATGTGGTCTATGACGTTACTGAGGATGTGCCACTGCAAGTGGGTATTCTTTAGAGCTTTCTAGCTTCTGGCAGTTATCCCATCCACCAATGAAGGCAAAGTGAATTAAAGACACCAGAGCCACAAGGGCAGGATAAAGTCCTCCCACCCTGACTGGACCACTGTGCAGTAAGCAACAGTACATCCACCTTGGGAGGTATGGTTGCAGAGGGCAGATGGTAATCCCCGACTAGACACTGCAATGGTCTAATGAATACCAAAACCTTTCTTTTTCTCTGCAACACCCTCCCTCCTATCAATGCTGTGGAGACAAGAGCATTTCACACCAACTGGTAAAGTTATCTGTGACAGTCATCATTAATAAGAACTAGTATTTGTGGAGAACTCTGAAGTCTGTGACGGGTTTTTCTTAAACATCTCTTTTTTAAGGCCAATATTACCATCATTATTTTGCAGATGACTATATTGAGTGTCAAAGAATTTAAGTGAACCCAAGTCCAGATTCCAAACTTTTCCCATCACACTGACTAGGTACCTAATTGTTCTTCTGATCACCTGTCATCATGCGTACTGAAGTCTAGGAAAGTCTACGTCCTGTTGATGCTATTAATGAGATGTAGTCGAGTTTATGGAAAATTATCTTAAACAAATAGTACTTATTCAAACAGAATATTCCAGATTCTCAGTATAGAAAATTTTGTGGAGAACCTTGGGAAGTAATACATCAAAAAAGAGTACTAAGAAAGAATAATCTGTTGTATTTCTATCTTGTGGAAGACTATTCTTCCTACAATGTGCGAGCACAAGAATTTACAGTCAATATTTTTTGAGCTCCAGCTGATTTAAATATTTTTCTTTAGCAATATCTGATAGGGTTATTTAACTCCAGATGGTTTGGGAGTTTTTTGTTTGTTTGTTTTTTAAGCAGAAAAGATTTACTGAAAACTCTATCTAAATAGCATCATTAAAAAACTTTCTTCTTGGTTAAATCAAAGATAATAAAGTTGTAACCAGTACTAGGTAATATAAAATCTTAACCTCCAGCTCCTTCTCACTTAATAACCAGTGAAACATATAGCTAGAAATGGGCACAGAAGATATCTGTGTATGGTCCTGTTTGAATTCTTTTTTTATTTTTTTTGAAATTAAAGTTTTCTGGATCATCATCAGTAAAAAAAAAAAAAAAAACTTGTAAAGTCATGAAAGAGAAGCACAGGTCACAGCAGATATTTTTAAAAGAAAGCAATAGCTGGTATATACCACCATGGGAGGTAATAAGTCCCAAAAGTATACTACTATTTACCACTTGCTGTCACATCCTTCCATGGTAGTGAGAGGCAGACATGTAAGGTTGTTCTTTCTTTCTTTTTTTTAAAGATTGTATTTATTTATTCATGAGAGATCCACAGAAAGAGAGGCAGAGACATGGGCAGAGAAAGAAGCAGGTTCCCTGCAGGGAACCCGATGTGGGACTTGATCGCAGATCCTGGGATCACGACCTGAGCCAAAGGCAGAGGCTCAATAGCTGAGCCACCCAGGAGTCCCCATAAGACTCTGTTCTTGGTTGTCTTGCATAATCTGCAAAGCACAAGAAAACAAAGTACAGGATATAGAAATATACATGATGTAGATATAGACATAAATATTGATATTAGATATAAGCACATATGCAAAGAGTACATGAGGCTCTTGAGGTTTTCACTAATCTGCATAATATGTTCCTGTGAATCACAGGTAAGGAGGCCGTAGATCTGGTTTATGCTGATTATTTTACTGCCCCATTAGTTAATGGCTTCTTTCTTTCTCAAAGGTGTCATAGATCAGATAAAATAATATATGTGTGTGTGTGTGTGTGTGTATATATGTGTGTGTGTATATATATATATATATATATATATGTATGTATGCTCTGTTCATGGGAATTGAAAAAAATTGAACACTTGGAGCTTAAAGAGCTGTTTATCAACTTTACTGTTAGAAATGTTTGCAATCCTGAAGCATCAGGAGTTGTGCAAATAACTGGTGACTCAAGTCAGGATAGAAGCAAACTCTAAATGAAAGTTGAGATGGCACATGGAATAAATAGATCATCTGTGCTAGAGTTCCTGGGGTATTTAAATATAACAGACAACTAATCACAGGGAAAAGCTTCAAATTGTCATCCTGTGCAGGAAGTTTTCAGGCAAAAAGCTGAATATAACTTTGTGTGAAGTTGGAAAATGTTTGACTAAATCAGTAGATACTGGCCAGATTTCCTCCGGTTAATGATCAGAACATCTAAGACAATTGTGTGGGTCAGTGACTGGGATCAGCGATTCACTCAATTTACAAGTATATTTCACTGAGCGAGCAGTAAACAGACCTTTCAGAGACACACACATATTTGGGAATATAAATAATAAATCACTTCTAACAGGTAAATTGAGTTTCACACATACTTGGAGAGTGTCAGCCTGGGTATTGAGATTTATAACAGTTGTCTATTTGCATAACATGGCCCAATGTGCACTTGAAGTAACTCAGTATAATCTTGATACCAAGAAGTTAGTCTATCATCTCATAAGGACAGATTACCAGTCATTTCTGAGGCAATTGAAAGGTTGAACTGAGACACGGATCACCTAAAAGGAGTTCATCAGGGGGCACCTGGGTGGCTTAGCAGTTGAGCATCTGCCTTTGGCTCAGGTTGTAATCCCGGGGTTCTGGGATCCAGTCCAGCAACCAGGTTCCCCAGAGGGAGCCTGCTTCTCCCTCTGCCTATGTCTCTGCCTCTCTCTGTGTCTCTTATGAAAACATAAATAAAATCTTTAAAAAACATAAAAGAAGTTCATCAGGATAACAATAAAATAAAATTTGAATGTAGCCCATATACCTTTGATCTCAAAAACATCAACCCACTTAAAACAGTTTCTAAGTCTGGATCTATGAGATTTTGCTTAAAAGTTTCTGGGAGTTCTCAAAATCTCTTTGCAGACAACGTGTTGGTTGCTCTGTTCTTCCTTTTCTGCTCCATCTACATACTCCATAGCCCCAGTCCCCGCCACCATACATCGCGGTCAGCTGTGTATCAATCTATTGTTGTATAACATACCTCATTTTATTGTGTTTTGTTTTGTTGCACTTTGCATATTTTTACAAATTGAAGGTCTGTAGCAACCTCATGTTGAGCAAGCCTATCACTGCCATTTTTCCAACAGCATTGCTCATTTCGTGTCTCTATGTTACCTTTTGGTAATTCTTACAATCTTTTTCATTATTGTTATATTTGTTATGGTTTTCATTATTATTATTATATTTGTCTGCAATCAGTGATCTTTGATGTTACCATCGTTCCTTGTTTGGGGGCACCACCAACTGCACCCATATAAAACAGCGAAGGTAACAAGTGTGTGTTGTGACAGCTCCACTGGCTGCTGTCCCATCTCTCTCTCCTGGAGCCTCCCCATTCCATGAGACACAATAAGATTAGGCCAATTAATAGCCCCACAATGTCCTGTTAAGTGTTTCAATGAAAGGAAGAGTCGAGAGTCTTTCACTTTAAATCAAAAGCTGGAAATGATTGAACTTAAGGAGGAAAGCACGTCAAAAGCTGAGACAGGCTGAAAGCGAGGCCTCTGGTGCCAAACAGTTAGCCAAGTTGTGAATGCAAGGAAAAGTTCTCGAAGGAAATTAAAAGCATTACTCCAGTGAACATGCAAGTGATAAGAAAGCAAAAGGGCCTTATTGCCGATATGGACAAAGTCTGAGTGGTCTGGATGGAAGATCAAACCAGCCACAGCAGTCCCTTAGGCCAAAGTCTAATCCAGAGCAAGGCCCTGACTCTCTCTAATTCTTTGAAGGCTGAGAAAGGTGAGGAAGCTGCAGAAGAAAAGTCTGAAGCTGACAGAGGCTGGTTCATGAGGTTTAAGAAAAGAAATCGTCTCCATAACATCAAAGTATAAGGTGAAGCAGCAAGTGCTGATGTGGAGCAAATTATCCAGAAGATCCAGCTCGGATAGTTAATGAAGGTGGCCGCACTAAACAATAGATTTTTTTTTTTTTAAACAACAGATTTTCAACGTAACTACTACCTGTAGGATAAGAAGAAGCAGAAGTTGTTTCTAATTTGGTCTCTGCTGGATTCCTTTTGAAAGTGTCAGTTTTACTAAATAGTCATGGCTTTTAGTCAGTTCCAAACAACATAAAACAGAATCAAAATTGCTGAACCCATTTTCATTAAAATTTATATTCAGAGACATACAGGTTAGAAGCTCTCCATGGTTACCTTTACATTAAATTATTAACAGAAAAGATGACAGTGTAAATATAACAAAAAAACAATGAAACCAGGGGGAAAAAAAAGCTATTTTAATAGCACCTTGACACACATCATGTCAAGTAATTAAGTCTACAGACACCAAAAACATAATAATAATTATGCTTAGGCAAAGACTTGGCTTAATTACATGTCAGCTGTTGGCACCACAGAAGCATCCCAGTTGTATATTTTATCTATTAGTCTTGTGATTTTTAGTATTTGCTTCCAGGTTATCTTTTAATTTGTGTATAGTAATCACATTATTAAATGTGGACATTGGAAGAAGCCTTTGGGTTAGCAAAACAGAAAACATAATTTGAAGCTATGAGTTAGGTTAGCCATATTGGATTGTCACTGTTGTGAGCTTGGCACGATTTTTTATGACATTTGCTTTTCCCTGAGGAGTTAAAATGTCTGAGGAGGAGATGCCATGTAATGTTTTGTGACAATAGCATTCTTTGGGTTGTATTGGGCATAATGCCTTATATTTCAGATATGGAAATCTTTCCATCTTAAGAAATTGAGAGCATTGTACAGAAAGGCATGAAAGCAAGATTTCATCAACACAAACACTTCTGCACAGAATCTACAATTAAAAGAATCCCAGGGCACACATTTCCATCCTACAACTGCCTCTATGCACATATTCTGAGACTTTTTAAAATTAAATCAGACTTTTTGGAAGTACCTAAAATAACATGAAAGAAAACTCCCTGTCTGTGGATTTATGTCATGCTGATGGCATCTTTAGCATCTATATTCACTGTGTCCATGATTGTGTATTTTTGTATCCATGGAAGTAAGTATTAGCCCATTGCATTTAAAAAAAAAATGTGATAGAACAGAGAACACAATGTAATTTTCTGGCTGCTGATACTAATAATATAATTAAAGAAAATTCTTAGGTTAGATCATTCCTGTCAATATTACTTAGAAAATGTATCCCACTTGACTGGACAAAGGCCTATGGTATCTGGAAATGTTTCTCATACTCAATATCTGAGTTCTCTACTGAATGACATATCAAGTATCGCATCTGCTTTTATCATCTTGAATGCCTTAGAGATTTTCTCTAATAGATTTTGTCAAAGTATTTTTGTAAATTTCTGATGTGATTTATAAGCTTATCTAGCACATTTTCCTATTTTAAGGAAATACTTGTAAAGCAGTTACATGGTTTTATATGGCTTCTAAAAAAGACGAGATGAGATTTTTTCCTCTCTTTTAAATATATTGATTAAATTACCTTTAAATAGATAGATAGATAGATGATAGATAGATAGATAGATAGATAGATAGATAGATAATATTTGATGAAAATGTACCTGAGAATGTATGAGAGGGGAAGACAAGCAAGTGGTATCCACTTCTCATTGCCTCAAAAAGGCTTATTTGTATTAAATGAAAAGAGGAGTTTGGATGTGCAAAATTATCTGTGAGAACACTGCTCAGCCAAAGCAATGATATTCTGAGGCCCAAGACTCTGAAGGCGTTAGTGGACAGACAAGTACCCTCTTGTCCCTATTCCTGTGGTTTTTGGGTGACCAAACCATATAATATTCTATGAGGACTGAAGTTCACCCAAACCTACAAGCAGGACTTTTCTGAGGGACATCGAATTTGGCCACTGGAAGGGAGACTGTTGTCAGGTAACCAGCTCCTAAGAATGATTTTCAGAGAACATATTGATCCCTATATTCCTTTCATTTTTCTAGTTTTAAGTACTTGTTTCACAAACAAGCTTTCTGTATGACCTATCTGAATTCTAAATGAAAAGTTACATGTTTTAATATTATAGCACATCTATTTTATAATTTTTATAATGAAACTTGTGGTTCCAGGTAGTCTGAGAGCATTCTAATTGCTTTACCCCTATTTCCAGTGACAGGCCATTTTGCTACTTAGGTGTCCCTCTTAGGTGCTCAATTTTTTTTTAACATACTAATTGACTAAGTGAATGAATTACTGAATGAATGAATAAAATAACCCCCCTTTTTCCTCCACTTAACAAAATTGTAACAATCTTTCAAATCCTGGCTAAAGTACCCTCTTTCCACTCCAATCCTAAACTAATTAATCAATTCAAAACACTTTACCATGTAACAGTAGCAAAGGTACTGGGTAATGTGCACTAGACTCATTTATCTCACTTATATTTTTTGCATTAATCATTTATTGCTTTCTATTATTAATTCCTTCTTATATATGGTTTATATCTGTACTTAAATTATTAAATGCTGGAGTATATAGTCTGAATCTTATAAGAAGCCAGATATTTATATATTGAGCAACTTGTTATTTAATGAAGAAATCTTTCCCATAGAATATGTCACTAGCTTAGCTTCTACTCATCATTTCTAATTAATTACCATATCCCCATCTCACTGTGTGGGGTCCTTCATTTTTAGTCATCTATCCTCTTGTGTATGAACAGTTCTGTGTGTGGAGAGGGGTGTGGCTAGGAAATGTAGGACTAAGAAAGAAAGGATACACATATAACCAGTTTTGCTGTATTTTATTGACAGCAAGTAAGAGTCGAAGTGTCACCTAGAAAATAATTTTTTTTTAATTTCAAAAGCATTCTAGTCTATGAAATGTTGTCTTTCTAACAGAAAATCTAATCTCACAAACTTTCATATTTTTTATCTCATTAATCAAGGCAACTATCTTCATTTGAACAAATTAATATCTCTGCAAAAAGCCATCAGTTGGCACAATTCCAAGAGAATCCCTTTTATTAGTTGTGTGTAAATAGCAGCTATTTCACCTCCCCCCCCCACACACACAAGCCTGCCCCTGTATAGACAATAGCATGAGAGATATCCAAGATGGAATTAAAAGTCTTGCTTTTAAGAAAGAAATTCACATAAATCACAGTCTGTGAGTTTTCACACCTTTTCCTTGGCTTCTATAACACTTTTACACAGATGTATTAGCAACATGTAATTCACAATTTTGTAGTTATTTGATTATAAATCATCCTCAAAGTAATTAATTTATAATGTTATCTTCTCAGAGTCCATCCCAGCTCTTGACACATAGTAGGTATTAAATATTCATCTAAATATCTTACCCATCATAGGAATCACCAAGCAGCATTATGTATCTGTCTGCATTGTGTATAAACATACATATCCCCAGATTTTTAAAAATTCTAACTATAGGGACGCCTGGGTGGTTCAGCGGTTGAGCATCTGCCTTTGGCTCAGGATGTGATCCCAGAGTCCTGGAATTGAGTCCCACATCAGGCTCCCTGCATGGAGCCTGCTTCTTCCTTTGCCTGTGTCTCTGTCTCTGTCTCTCTGTCTCTGTCTCTCTCTCTCTCTCTCTCTCTCTGTGTGTGTGTTTCTCATGAATAAATAAATAAAATTTAAAAATATATAAAAAATAAAAATTCTAACTATAACTAAAACCCAGCCAGTCAAGCAATGCTTGTAACCAATTAAATATCCCAAGGAGTTATAAAGACTTATTTAAATTAAATAATTAGCAATTTAATGCAATGTAATATACCTCTTTATATATCAGACTGGAAAATTAATAAGGTGAAAAATGTATCTACTAATAATACTTACTTGCATTTTAGTCAAAGCCTAAATATTTTGTTTCACTAAAAGAGTTTATCTTATTTTACTGTTATCCAATATAGTCATTATATATTGTGAACAATATATTCAGTATCTATTTAAATGTGGTAGGGATAGTACTTAATAAAAGGGTCTTCTGGAATAATCTAATAACTTGTAGTTCTGAACCACTAATAAACTAATAAAAAGTTACCAATGTTACCCAGATTCATTAAAATTTCTAAAATATACACATTTGTACATATTTTATATTTTATTAATACAGTTTAAACATATATAAAATAACATGGTATAATCATTCACCCGTGCATCTATCTCACTATATTTGCTCAATTCTCTCTCTCCTTCCTCTTGATATATTCTCTAAATTATTTTTTTCAAAGTAACCAAAGTTTTGAAATTAATGCACTTGCTTTAAACTTTTACTAATGTGAGATCATAGAAAATGTATTGGTCTCTGCCTCCAGTCCCTGGGACAGAGCTCCTAAAACCTTTGTAATTTCCTCAGTGAGAACACTGTAAACATCTCTTCTTATATTAAAGCAACTCTGTGTGGGCTCTTGCATTAACTCCTGGATGGGAACTGGTCACCAGAAAGACCAAGACATGATTGGAAGCTTCAAATTTTCAGTCCCACACTTCAATCTCCAGAAAGGGGAGAGGAGTTGGAAATGGAGCAAAATGTGACCATTCCTACCTATGTGAAGAAGCCTCCATAATATTCCAATGAGTTTGAATTTCTTCTTGGCTGGAAAACACATCCATACCCAGAGAATGGCATACACCAATTCTATAGGACCCTCCAGACCTTGCCCTCTGTGTCTCTTCATCTCAATCCTTTTAACCAAATTAGGTAGAAGTTGTGAGTTACCTAAAGACTGATTCCTTGTGACTGGCATCTCAAGTTGGGAGAGGCGGGCAGTCTTGTGAGACTGTGCCATTGACCTGTGGGTTCTGACACCATTTCCAGGTAGACAGTGTTAAAATTGACTTAAATTATAGGACACCCAGCCGATATTTTAGACAATCAATTGCTGTGGGGAAAAAAAGCCCACATATTTGTTAACCAGAAGTGCAAGAAATGCAGTGTTCCATGCAAGTAGTAAAGGAGACACACAAGAAGACTGAACTGAGATTTTTCCTTACAATGGGAGGAAAAGACTGGGTTGTTCTTTTTAACTACAGATATATGAGTGCAAATATATCTATATTCTTTTTAAAAATACTCTTTATTTAAATTCATTTTAGTTAACATGTAGCCCAGCATAAGTTTCAGAGGTAGAATTTAGTGACTCATCAGTTGCCTATAACACCCTATGCTCATTATATCAAGTGTCTCTTTAATCACCCACTTATCCCTTCCCCCAACCCATCTCCCCTCCAGCAACCCTGTTTCTTTCTTAGAGTTAAGAGTCTTTTGATTTGTCTCCCTCTCTAACGTCATCTTATTTTATTTTTCCCCTCCCTCGCATTATGATCTTCTGTTTTGTCTCTTAAATTCCTTTTTTTAAAAAGATTTTATTTATTTAATCATGAGAGATACAGAGAAAGAGAGGCAGAGACACAGCCAGAGAAAGAAGCAGGCTCCATACAGAGAGCCCAATGTGGGACTGGATCCCGGGACTCCAGGATCACACTCTGGGCCTAAGGCAGTGCCCAAACACAGAGCCACCTAGGTGTCCCTGTATCTTAAATTCCATATGTGAGTGAAATCATATATTATTTGTCTTTTTCTGACCAACTAATTTTGCTCAGCCTTATACCCTCTAGTTTCATCCATGTCATTGCAAATAGCAAGTTTTCATTCTTTTTGATGGTTGAGTAATATTCCATTATATATATATACTACACCTTCTTTATCCAAAAATCCAGTCAGGAAATGGGCAGAAAACACACAATTTCCCAAAAAAGACATACAAATGGCCAAAAAACATGAAAAAAATGCTCAACATCATTCACCACCAGGGAAATACAAATCAAAACCATAATAAGATGCCACCTCACAACAGCCAAATGGCTAAAATTAACAACTCAGGAAACAACAGATGTTGGCAAGGATGTGGAAAAAGGGAAACCCTCTTACAATGTTGGGGGGAATGCGAACTGGTGTAGTCCCTCTGGAAAAAAAGTATGGCGGTTCCTCAGAAAGTTAAAAATAGAGTTACCCTATCATCTAGCAATTACACTGGATAAATTTGGATAAATTTAGGTATTTATCCAATGGATACAAGCATAGTGATTCATATATATATATGAATATATATATACATACACATATATGTATATATATATTCTTAATATATATAATTTAATGTTTCTTTTTTTTAAGATTTTATTTATTTATTTTATTCATGAGAGACAGAGAGAGAGGTAGAGACACAGGCAGAGGGAGAAGAAGGCTCCACGCAGGGAGCCTACGGTGGGACTCTATTCTGGGAATCCGGGATCATGCCCTGAGCCAAAGGCAGACGCTCAACCGCTGAGCCACCCAGGCATCCCAATCTTTAATGTTTCTTAGACACTAGCTACCTTTGAAAATCTGGCAACTATTATGGGCTTTATCTTCAGAGATTTAGGAGTAAATACATATATATGTACACATACATGTATAAATGTACATTAATTTGTATTGTACTTTAGAGTTTCTTCAGACAGCCTAAACACCAACTTAAGAAAGTAGAATTAAATGAGCATTATGTATGGGGTGCCTGAGTGGTTTTGTCAGTTGAATGTCTGGCTCTCAGCTTCAGCCCAGGTCATGATCAGGGTTCTGGGATCGAGCTCCACATGGGGCTCTGTGCTGGGTATGGAGCCTGCTTGGGATTCTCTTCCTACCTCTCCCTAGTACCCCTCCCTCTCCTAAAAATATGTGTATTAGTCCTTTCTGAGTAATTTTTTATTCATTTTAATCAGTTTTAGGGTTTTTTTTAAAGATTTTTAAAATTTATTCATGAAAGACACAGAGAGAGAGAGAGGCAGAGACACAGGCAGAGGGAGAAGCAGGCTCCATGCAAGGAGCTCGATGCAGGACTCGATCCTGGGTCTCCAGGATCACACCCTGAGACGAAGGCAGGTGTTAAACCTCTGAGCCACCCAGGATCCCCTCAATTTTAGTTTTAACTATAAAACATTTTTAGACAGATTTATTTATCTACTTTTTAGCAACTTTTCAAAACAGAATTTAATTTTCCATGAACAGATTGTATAAATAGTTTAGTAACTCTCAAAGGCTAGTCAGCTTGCTGTGTAGTTTAATTCCAATATAAATATCCCTAATAGCATATAAAGTCAACTCAAGTATTTTGGGGCTGAGGATCTGTTTGTGTACTTGCTTGAAAATGTAGCTACTGTGGGGGTACCTGGGTGACTCAGTCAGTTAAGCATCTGCCCTTGGCTCAAGTCGTGATCTCAGGGTCCTGGGATTGAGTTCCACATCAGGTTCCCTACTCCATGGGGGGTCTGCTTCTCCCTCTGTCCCTCCCTTCTCCCATGTTCTCTCTCTCTAAAACAAATAAAAAATCATAAAAGAAGAAAATGTAGCTACTTTCAATGACATTTTCTTTTTGAAAAAAAAGGCTGACCACATTAAATCAATATGTAATACTTCTCTCCCTTGCCTCAATTTTAATGGTTACAAATTCCCTAAGGATTTTTTTTTAATGGAATATATTTTCGCAGGAAACCCTGGCCTCTTTTTCTATGCATGGGTCACTAAAGAATATGTAGAGAAATAATATGTTGAGTGCCAGAAGTAAGTTAGAGTAATAATCCTCATATTAAAGTTGAGGGATATTTTATAAATATCATTTTAATAAATATGGTGACTATTAGAAAAAAAAACATTTCTAGTGGTGAGTGATTTAAAAAAAACAGTGCAAATTAAGTAAGATAGTTGAGCACAACTGGAAATTCTAAAACTAAACTATTTCCAGATATGGCTTGACCAGTGATCCTAACCAATTTTTCTGCAATTTTTTTCTACTCTCCTCTGTAACAGTTTCAACTGTAAGCTAGATTCCCTCATGGTGGAGAGGAATGCTTGTTGCACCTCAGTTACATAGCTTCCTTTTTTAATATAGGAAAAGACTGCTTCCTACAACAAACAAATAAGTATCTATTTTTCACTCCGATTGGGCCATCCTTAAACCAATCACTGCCATGAGGGAAGTAGCATATAGTAGCAAATATATAAGAGTTATATAGAGCAATAGCATATATTTCTTTCTTTTTTTAATATATTTTATTTATTTGTTCATGAGAAACACAGAGAGAGAGAGAGAAGGAGGCAGAGACACAGGCAGAGGGAGCAGCAGGCTCCATGCAGGGAGCCTGACGTGGAACTCGATCCCAGGGCTCCAAGATCATGTCCTGGGCTGAAGGCAGCACTAAACCGCTGAGCCACCTGGGCTGCCCAGTAGCATATATTTCAAGTGTCAAAAATATTTAATATTTGTTGTTGCTTTTTTTGAAAAACACATACTTGAGTGTAATTAGTACCACAATTGAGTCTTTGGTTTCATTAATCTACGTCAAATCAAGTTTCTTTGTAATTCCTGGTATTCAGTTAGGAGCTAGAAATCTACTTGCTCCACGATCACTATTTTGTTCACAGTAAGAATGAAAGTCAAGAGTGATATAACAATGACCAATTAGCTTTAGATTTGTAGTGTGTGATCCTTGGGAGAATAAACAAATATCAGTGATTGAGTAACTTTTGGAAAACACATTTAACCATAGACATATATTCTTCTAGGATCCTTTTGAAGACCTTCATTGCCTGCTATTTGAAGGAAACTGAAATGGATATAATGGAGCTAAAAACCCAAAGACGTTACCCTTAAAAATGCTTAAATGTGCTTTAACAATAGTTGCTCGTTAGTTTTGTTACATTTCGGGACACCTTGTTGGCTCAGTGGTTGAGTGTCTGCCTTTGGCCCAACGCCTGATCCTGGAGGCCTGGGATCCAGTCTCGTGTCAGGCCCCCTGCATGGAGCCTGCCTTCTCTCTGCCTATGTTGCTGCCTCTCTCTTTCTCTGTGTCATAAATAAATAAATAAATAAATAAATAAATAAATAAATAAATAAAGTTTCGTTGCATTTTGACAGAGTAAAACACTGCATTTATCAAGGGTATTTTTTCTTACTTACATTTTGAAACCTGTAGCAACAGCACAGGAGGAAGGAGAGAGGAAGAGGCTGAGAGAGAGAACCTTAAGCAGGCTGGTATGGAGCCTAAAATGGGGCTCAATCTTGACCCTGATATCATGACTTGAGCCAAAATCAGAAGTTGACCACTTAACAATGGACTGAACCACACAGGTACCCCTGGACCATTCTTGAAAATAGATTTGTTTGAAAGTGAGAGTAAATAGGGTTGTCAGAACTACTCAATCATCAATCAATCAATCAATCAATCATTCTCTTTTGAACCAAAGTAGTATTTCTGTGGCAATAATAGGAAAAGCATATTATCACCCAGAATATTGTATTACCAGTCATGTTGTGGAAATAAAGTTCTTTCATTGATATTTATGCACTTTTTTAGTATAATTGTTTGTGGGGCTCAGTTAAGAAAACATTATCATTTTTATGTCTCTAAATTGAGAAGAAGTACAACTGGTATAATACTTCCTAGAGTTTTTGTGAGAAAGTAACTGGTTCAGGATCAGGTACCAACTCAGTATTCAATAAAATAGACCAACATTATTTTGTTGCTATTATTATTTTTACCTTTCAGTTTACGCTTTTGTGACATAATCAATTTTCCAGTTTTGTTAAGATATAATTGATATACAGAACTGCATATGTTTAAGATGTATAGCATATAATTTGATTTACATATATCATGAAATTACCACAATTTAATTAACATTCATTGTCTCCTGTAGTCACAAAAACATTATTTCCCTTGTGATAAGAACTCTTAAGATTTACTCTTTTAACTTTCATTCATACCCAAAATATAGAACATGTCACAAATTTGTGTGTCATCCTTGTAAGGGGGTCATACTGATCTTTGTATCATTCCAACTTTAGTATATGTGCTGCCAAAGTGAGCACTACGTATGTATATATGATGCTTATTTCAGTAGACCTTCCATCTTTGTCAGACAAAAAATTTCTTTTCAAAAAAAATATTTCTTAACAATGATTTAAGTAGTGAGGAAGTGACATTCTGTGGTATATTTTAGCAATCAACAAAATATGAGACTCATTGTGAAATATTTATTTTAGGTCCTAGAATTTCAACATTGGACATTTGCTCCTCTTGATCATCTTTTAGGATCAAATAATAAACAATTTGATTTGACAGATTTCCTTTGGTGCTTCATACATCTGTTAAAACATAACAAACATGGGTAGCACTTAATGAGAATCTGGAGGAGGATGTATATAAATAAACCGAATTTCAACTTGAAAGTTATTAATTGCTCCTTGGTATTAAAATGGATGTAATGTATTTAGTATAGGATCTTTCTGCCAAATAACTATAGCCCATCTTGAATAGTTGCTCCACAACCATAATATCTTAGTTAAGAAAACTACATCATAGCCAATGTGTAGCAATATGACTATTTTAGTAAAAATGCATCTAGTTTATTAAATGTTATATATTTCTGAATTTTTAAAGACTAAATTTAGTTACCCACAGAGGCAAAATTTTCCCCAAATAATGTTATTTTTGAGGTATTTAACCTTGACATAGGTCCAGCTTCTTCTTAGCTCAAGGGCTTTGTCCTATTTCTTTTCAGCATACTTTATATTTACCTATTTTCCATTCAAATAAGTGCATTTAAGCAGATATATTGTTTTCCCAGCTTATAATAGGGATAGTAATCATCTACTTCTGCTAATTTGCTTACCAAAAAAATAAATAAATAAAACCTTTCAGTAGCATATTAATAGGTTTTAATGCACTGAGGGCTCATATTGACCTCTAAAACAGCAGATGGACACACAGATATTAATGCATCAACCTTAGTTACAAACTCCAAGTATTTTAATTGCCTCCATGATAGTTATAGTTGACTCCAGTTTTAAATGTCATTGCTGGTCAGGGTTGGTAATAAGTTTTCTTCCCTTCCCCCCACCCCTTGATTATTTCCTAAGTGGTTTAAGGTTTGAAATCTGAACACTCCTACACAGAGTAAATGTAAAATAAATAGATAAGGCCTAATGAGGGCAAAGCCGTGTCAAAAAAGATTTCATTATAAATGTTATTCTCTGTAGCTATCTTTGTTTTCACTTTTAGAAAGTTTTTATGAAGCAATAAGCAATTTTTTCATTATCATTTCTGAAATTAAATCAGCCATATAGTCAACAACTATTTACTGATGATTGACTTTATACCAGACACTTTTCTAAGGCAAGCAATGGACAGAGAGGCAAGGATGTTGCTTTTGTGGTCCTTACATTCTGGAGAGGACCATGGGTGGATTTCAGATTGAATGACCAGAACAATAAAGAAGAAAACCAATATTTTATTAAACAAGATAATTTAGGGAAGTTATAGTTTTACTATACAGAAAAACATATCTTTGTGACACACTGAGGGGATATCTTTTAGATTTGGTGGGTCAGGAAACTCTTCTCTAGGGAAGATATTGGAAATAATATCTGAATTATTCAAAGTACTTGTCTGTATGACCAACTGGAAGCAGAGCATTGCGGACAAAGAGAATAAAAAATAGGAAAGAAATGATGGAATATTTATATTTCATCAAGATGTGAGCCACAGAGGTTCAATAATAATTTAATTTTTGAAATGTCCCCAAAGTATACCAATGTAGTATTTTAAGAAATGTTGTGTAAGCAAGGAATAAAAAAATAGGCAATGACTTCAAAAAAAAAAAAAAAAGAGGTAAGAGAGCCATCTGTGAACCTAACATTCTTATTTAACACCACTGTAGCGAAATTTGTGAATCTGAATGCTCAGTTCAAAATAATTTACTACCTATTTCTTCATAGGAAGGATGCTCAATTATCTCAGTAATGATAAACTTCTAGGTGACCTTCTAAAATACTTGTATGAACTATTTAGAAATTTTGTTGCTGTTCCAACCCACAGAAACACTTTTTATCCTATAACCCTCCCCTCCCTGCCACACAGAGGTATATGGACATATGACGGAAGAATTTGTTTCCCAAAATAATAGTATGTATGATAAACTCTTGAAGTTTTCTATCATTTCATTTCTAAAATATGCCTATCACAACCTACTAAATTGATTTTATGACCTACCAATGAGTTTCAGCCTGAAGATTAGAAATTTTGTTTTAGAAGTCATTCAGCAATTGACACAGCCTAATCTATACACCAAAAACAAAAACAAAAACAGCTAGGCCAATTACTATAGACTAATCAAAGTTATTTATCCTTTCAGAAAAAAAAATAGTATAGTTCTTCAATGTTTTCACAAAAACTAAATCAAGAAAAAAAAAAAAGAAGAAAAAACCCAGAATTAGTATTTTCTTTGCCTGGCAGCATAGTAATTTTGTTTGCAAGGAAGGCAATGCCTTTATTTAATGGGGTAGTTGAAAGATTACCACATTTATAAGGAAAACTTATTTTCTTTCTGGTCACTCCTGGTCCCCAGTATTGGTCTCAATTATCCCCTAAATGCAGAAAGGAAGCATTTAAAAATTTAACAGTAGAGGACTCCTAAGAGAATTATAGTAAAAGACCAAAATGGTATTAGCTTAAAACCTTCATAACAGTGAATCTCATATTTACAAAATAAACTTTTAACAGTAATACTTGAAATTTTTGCTTAAATGTATCCTTAAATTTTTAACCACCTCAAGTAGAAATGTCACATAATAAATTATACCAAAACACAGTTTCACACAAACTTTGGCCTCAGAACACATATTTATACAAATATTTGATGTTTTGGAATTTACCCAGAATCCACAATAACAAAAGTAAAGTCATATTTTGAGTATGTGGATTTCAACAGATGGAAAGACAGCATTTATGCTTCCTTCCTTCTCAACTCTGACCCTAAGATGCCTTATGTTTCTCATTTGTTACATTGAGATAACTTTCAAAAATTTGTTACACATATGTTGTAAAAACAATATCATATAAACCAGAAAGTCTAATAAATGCTACGGATTTATGTAGGAAGGATGTAGACCCTGATATTTACCATAGGCAAATCCTGGAGCCTTGCAAGGTATCTGTTAGTCCCCAATGAGGGGGCCCAGTAGTCTGACTCTTGTGCCTTTGCTAACACCTTCTTGTCAACTCTGGGTCACCCTAGCCAAGCCACCAACTCTGCTATAAACCTTCACAGACTATATTGGAGCCTTAGAAGGTTATGTGGCAGGGTTCCATCATGAATCCCACAAACTCCCTCCATCAACCAATTCCAAACACGTGGCCTTTTGTGTCTGTGTTTCCAAATTCCTTCTTATGGACTCCACAAGCTCCTGCCCTTGTCTTCTGTGGAATAGTCTTACCACACTCAGGCCTCTTGAATATAGAATATTCCCACCACATAGCTTATCTTGAAATTTCCTGACAATAGAAAATCTCTTCTGGAACAGAAATTCTCAAACACTACAATAGATAGATAGATAGATAGATAGATAGATAGATAGATAGATAGAATCTTATGCAGATCTGAGAAGAGCCTGGATAGATGGTCTTTCGCTTTCTCCAAGGTTACCTCCACTTAAAGTTCTGGTTGAATTGCAGGCTGCAGGCACTTCTGTATTTAAAGAGGTGAAACTTTCCACAAGTTTATAAGGCTCATTTTAGTAATTTAAAGAAGAGGTGTCCAGATACTTCCATGGTGGGCCATGTGATCAGAAATCTACACATGTAAACTGGTTTGTTTTGTTTAAATCAATTTTGTTGATATGTAATTTATATTGAATAAGCCACATCAATTTTGAATATACAGTTGCATGTGTTTTGACTCATGTACACACCTGTGTAAGTCCAGATATAATTAAGATCAGAATATTTACATCACCCAGGAAAATTTTCTTTTGTCACCTTGCTTCCCTCATCTCTGGTGTGGCAAATACAGATCTGCTATCTGAATCAGCTATTTAGTTTTGCCACATTTTAGAAACTTACATAAATAAAAGCATACAGTATATACTCTTTTATGTCTGGCCTCTCACTCAGCATACTCTTGTTGAGATTCATCCACATTATTGCATTTAGCAATAGTGTCTTTTCATTGACAAGTAGTATTCCATGACAGAGACACACCGTAATTTATTTATCCATTCACCTGTGACAGACATTTCTGGTTTAGGAATATGTAAACCTCGTGGCTCTTCTAAAATGTAGTACATTATACAACAAGTTAGTCAAAGCCATACATTATGTGGGAAATGCATGTTATTTCCACAACAATCTTACCATATACATTTTGAAAAACATCCTGAGTTGTTTTTTTTTCAATTGCATTACGTTAACATAATTTAGAAGAGTAAGAAAAAAAGATGGCTTATTTATATTCACAAATTCTCAAAAATTTCATCTAAGTTCTTACTTTATTTTCAACAAATAATTCTTCAGATTTTTAAAAATGACAGGTTCCATTGAACTCGGGACCAGTCAGCAATGGTAATGAGTGTGGTCTCACATTCCCAGGAACTCAGTGCATTTTAAAACCGAATTCCTACTCTTCCTTGAAGAGACTACAATGCCCTTGTTTTTTCCTCACAGATTACAATTCAGCATGTTTAAGCATTCTGCTACATGAGTAACAAAATATAAAGCCCTTGATCTGAGGAAGCAGCTAAGTAAATATCAGTTGGTTTCCAAGAACTAGTCATATGACATATTAAAATAAACCAAATGCCCAGCTTCTGGTTCATCTCAATTCAAGTATTCCATAAATTGGCAATGGTTAAAGACATAGTTACAAAATAATTTGGAAGATTTAAGAGTTTTTTTCTATCATCTCTTGCAGTGAACCTGACTTGCAAACTTCTTAGCAAAAGTCCACTTGACAGAAACTTGCCTTTTGAATTGAAAAAAAGTGTTAAAAACATATATTTCTAACATTATTTCATTACAGAAGTCTATCTGTGGCAAATCAAGCCCAGCTTTTTCATATCTAGACCAAACATGTAGAATTCCTTCCTGGAGAGCCACTAAATCCTACTGGGGGAGATAATTTAGAAATTAGAGATAGTTTGGTTCATATATTTGATAGTCCTTGGTCCAGGGATATACTTAAATCAGAGAAGAGAATCAGGAAGTAGTTGGAAATATGAATCTGGAAAGGGTCAGGGACAATTACAAATTCTCAACATGGAAGAAACATGTGTCTATCGGTAGATGAATGAATTAGGAAAATTTATGGAATACTTGAATATATACATATATATATATATATAACAAAATATTATACAGCCGTAAAAAGGATGAGGTCGGTGTCATTTGTGACAACATAGATGGACCTATGCCAAGTGAAATAAGTCAGACTGAGAAAGACAAATGCCATATTATTCCACTCATAAATGGGATATATAAAAAAATAAATAAATAAACCAAAAGCAAAATCAGAACTATACAGAGAACAAACTAATAGTTGTCAGAGGGGATGGGGTGGGGGTTTGGGTAAAATGGGTGAAGGGGTGAGGGATGCCCAGGCCCCCAGCGATGGAATGAGTAATTCATGGGAATAAAGGGCAGAGCACAAGGAATACAGTCAATGAGACCATAATAGTGATGTAATGGGACAGATGGTAGCTATACTTGTGGTGAAGACAGCATAATGTGTAAATTGTCAAATCACTAAGTCATACACCTGAAACTAATATAACATTGTGTGTCAACTACATTCAAATTAAAAATAAATAAAAGGAAAACAAATAAATAAATAAACCTTCTCACCCAGGTAAAGGGAACTAATGTTATATTCATTGCTTCACACCTTTAAACACTTTTTGGGGATAGATGGATTCCATCACCCTACATACCTCCACTCCTTTAGAACTCTTGCCCAGGCACATTCCAAACCTGGTTTAATCAAAATCATGGACAAATTGTTTTAGTTTTAAAGTTCTTCCCGGAAAAGGAAACATAGGAGTATTAAGGACTTTATGAATCAAGCACATGCTTTTGTTTATCATATTTTTAAATATTCAATCTGCACGCAGCTATCCGTTCTTCCCAATTTCAAGTTGCCTACAAATTTGATGAAAGTGCCTTGCAGTTTTCCATCCAAATTATTCAGATGTGAACAGAAGGGAAGAGGATAGAGCCCTGTGACTCACAATCAGATTCCTCTTTCTGGATTGGTCAGCAGCTTTGGGCAAAGTCATTTTGCTGCATCCAATCTATCAAATTTATAAGCATGGAGTCAAGGTTTTTCATCACAAGAGACCTTGCCCAAATGTTATTACTATACTCTAATCTTTTCATCTAATAAGACTGTTGAGGAAGAAATGAAATTTGCCCTAAATTGTTATTCTTAGTGAACCCATGCTGGTTTCTAGTTATCATCATTTCTTTCTCTAGATGCATGGAGGGACTCTAATTTCTCTAGGTAATTTTTTTAAATTATTTTTTTAAATTTTTATTTATTTATGATAGTCACAGAGAGAGAGAGAGAGAGAGAGAGGCAGAGACACAGGCAGAGGGAGAAGCAGGCTCCATGCACTGGGAGCCCAATGTGGGATTCGATCCCGGGTCTCCAGGATCGCGCCCTGGGCCAAAGGCAGGCGCCAAACCGCTGCGCCACCCAGGGATCCCTCTCTAGGTAATTTTATGAGGAAATCTGAATTCTGAAATCCTTCCTGAAAGTTTTCCCAATCCCATCTGTCACAGAGAAACCACCCCTAAAGAAGAATGTCCTCCCTTTCCCACTCTCTGTATCTGTCCGTCTTTTCCTCATGATGATGGAAGTGCAGCTCTTACCAACTTCTCCACTCTTGCTTCTAGACCCTGTCATCTTTTCCATTATCATGGAAGCCCAAGTGACTATAGCAGAAAGAGAAGGGAGAGTGGTTGAGAAATGAAGTGAGAGGGACAAACAGACACCAAACCCCTAAAGAGACCAATGTTTTTAAGTGTCGTAAGAGAATTTTTTAATTGGCATAAGAAATTGGTGGTGTTATAATCTAACTTCATCCAATTGACTGAGAAAAGCAAATTGACTTGATTCAGGAACTGCATCTTCCTATTCCCACAACTTGGTTTTATAAGATTGCCCGCCTGGAAGAGGTTGCAGGAGACAGATAGAATCCAGAAGCCCTACAATGGCCTTTACCATCCTTTTGCACGAAGCTCAGTCAATGGGAGTCTCAAAATTCTTATCTCATTCTGCTCCCTCTTTATTCCAAATGTGCTTTGTATTCTATGTGATATTTAATATGTGCATTGCTTTCACGGAAAAGGAAACAAATAGGAAACAAATTTAGACCAGAGAAGCTGTACCCAGGCACATCTTCCTAATGCAGCCTTCCATCTCATCTGACCCCAAGAGAGAATTCTAATAATGTTATCATTTGATTCCCATTTCAGGCACTTTGCATTTTTATATATGCTAAAGAATTCAGTAAGCCATCCAACTGGCATAAGCAATAGGAAAACTTCCTTTATAGCACAGGTGTACAAGCAAACAAATTCTCTCCATGCTTGAAAATTGATCCTCCAATGTAGCAAACTTCTCAGCAGCATGCTGAACTGGCAAGAAGCTATAGAAGAGAGCACATCTGTCAGGTAGAGGGGAGAGATGGCAATCACTTCCTCTCTCACCTTCCGGCACAGTCAGGAATAGAGTGTCACCCTGAAAAGTCTTTTCCCAGCCACACTATATATTTGGATTTGTTAATAGCAGAGATAAGTCAGTGTGTGTATGTGTGCTGTTAAGAAAAAGAGAGGAAGAAGGAGGGAGGGAAGGAAGGAAGGAAGGAAAAAAGAAAGAGAAAGAAAGAAAGAAAGAGAGAGAAAGAAAGAAAGAAAGAAAGAAAGAAAGAAAGAAAGAAGGAGAAAGAAAAGAAAGAAAGAAAGAAAGAAAGAAAGAAAGAAAGAAAGAAAGAAAGAAAGAAAGAAAGAAGAAAGAAAGAAAGGAAGGAAGGAAGGAAGGAAGGAAGGAAGAAAGAAAGAAAGAAAGAAAGAAAGAAAGAAAGAAAGAAGGAAGGAAGGAAGGAAGGAAAGAAGGGAGAGAAGGAGGGAGAGAAGGAAGGAAAGAAGGGAGAGAAGGAGGGCGAGAAGGAGGGAGGGAAGGAGGGAGAACAAGAAAAGCAAGCAGTGGGTATTAGATTCTATTGCTAGAGTCAAACACATGTAACTATCTGGTTAGTTCTTGATATCCTGTAAAGATAACCTCATGTCACTGAGGCCACAAACGGTGCAATGTGTTATAAATCCCTTTTAATAGCAAAACAAGTGCCAGGAATATACCACAGTTGCATTAAAGTGAATAGTTAAACATAGTGCAAATGGCCCAACTCAGGCTCTAAATAAATGTATCCGGGCAGAGGGTGAGGGTGACTGGGTGACGGGCACTGAGGGGGGCACTTGATGGGATGAGCACTGGGTGTTATTCTTTATGTTGGCAAATTTAACACCAATAAAAAAATAAATTTATAAAAAATAAATAAATAAATAAATCAGTGTATCCCTGGAACCTGGCTGGAAGTCCTGATGCTGGAAGAACTCTCCTTTGTCACCACCTCAAGGCCTGGTTATGCTTTGTTCTGCCAATGAGTCACAAAAGCTTAGATTCCGTATTTAGAAATTAAATCATCACCTAACTCCTACAGCCCACATTTTTCAAATGGTGTCAAAACCTGAAGCATAACTGAGTTACATCAAACAGAGGTTAATGACACAATTTTGCTAAAATGGAACAGATTATCTGGCATCTGAGCCACTTCCACCTGCTGTTCTTCATAACACAGCTCTCTGTTTCTTAAACCGTGGGCCTTAAACAAAAATCTTGTGGTGGATGATCGCTTTGATGCCGATTTGTCAACCTTTTTCAACATTTAAAGCTTTCTTCAGCCAAACATCAGCGCCACAAAACTGTAACTGCGTGTGATGTAGCTACTTTGCTTTTCTTCCAAATATTAGGGTTACATGGCATAAGCCAAGCCAACAAGCCCAGACAGCCCGGCAGCCTCTCTGTTTTGCAGACCTCGCTGACCCCCTCTGTTGCACTCTTTGTACTTCTATGTATTTTCTAAGTGTGGACAAAGGACTGCCGCCGACCCTCACTCTCCACCTCACCAATTCTTTCCAGCTAAGACATCTTTAGGGTTTGGTGGTGATAAATTGAAGACATCCCCAGCTTTAATCAACATTCCTCCATAATCCTTCAACTAAGAGCCCCACGTATTAAACACCCTTTCGAATCAGGCATGTGTTTAGCCCCTAACCTGGTCTTGAAAGCTGAATAACAATAGTGGCCCTTGCAACACAACCAAATTAAATTTTACATTGACAACAGCTAACATGTTATCATTTTTAAAGCCTCTCCACTGACGACATTTCTATCTGAACTTTTATTGCCAGAAAGCTGAAGGTGCCTGCCAAGTCCAGTTGAAGCTAACCCCACCACCTTCAGCGAATACAGCTCATGCATTTTAGTTATGTTTATCAATATGAATCTTCTAGTCTCTTCCTCTGGATATTTTTTTTTCCATTTAAAGAAGAGATAGCAAATGTTTTAAAGTAAATTTTGGCTCAGCAGTATTTTCAGGTGTAAATAGAAATTGTTTCTTTTACAGGCATTTACATTACAGTAAATTCTGCTGCATTTGAAAACCCATCGGCTTTATTTTGTACTGGTATTCAGAATCCTCTCCTTTTGACCAATATTCTATAAAGTTCCTCTGGGAAGATAATGTGCATGATTGCAGGCTCGCCTTGTTAAAATCCATGGCTTTTTTATGCAGTCATGTTTTCACCTATGAATTATGCATGAAAAAGTATCTCATTACATTTCATTTTCTTTACAGCGGCGTCCTCTCTTCTAGACGGACTCGGGTTCCCATCAGCCGAGCTCCCCTTGCCCTGCAGCTTGGCTCCATCTTGATGCCTTCATAGTATTTGAGACAAAATGGGCGTGTTTAACTTGTCACCTCATGCCTGGTATAAATTATTCACTGGAGCTTTGCACAGATTTGTGAGATAACCAGCCTGGACTGGGGGAAACTTCACAGGCTGCGTGTGGGAATCTGACAGAGCTGTGGAAGGCCGTTTCTTCAGCTGTTGTCCAAGGCAGAGGCAAAAACTGCTTTGGCTCTAAAACTTAGACTCATTTTAAAAAGCTTACAAATCTCTCTCTCGCCTTCACAAAAGAGAAATTAGCTATAACTGTTTGCCACTTAGATGTGTGTGTTTCAGTGTTTCAGGTCAAGGAACAAAGCCCTGTGCTTCTACTTCTACTTCTTCTTCTTCTTCTTTTTTTTTTTTTTTTGAAATGAAGTCATTGGTTTTCCATACCTGACAAGATGAATTAAATGTGGAGAAAAGATCAGAGAATTTAATCAGCACAGTCATTCAGTGTATGTGGTTGGGAACAATCACTCAAAGAAGCATATGGAAAACTCGGTTAGTATGGTGTGTGTGTGTGTGTGCGCGCGCATGTGCATGTGAGTGTGTGTGTGTGTGTGTGTGTGTGAGAGAGAGAGAGAGAGAGATAATTATGATGATTCTTAACTAAGCCTAGAGCTCTGATTCCAAACATTTCCTTATAAGAAAATCCAATTAGAATGAAGATAATCTTTGTCCATATCAAATTGTGACATTCGCTATAATAGAGTCACATTATAAAAAGGGGTCACATAAAAGTAGCAAAAGAAATAATTGCCAAAGAATCAAAGTTAATATCAAAAATATGATTAACAAATCAGCTTCTTATTTTTCTTGTCCAATAAATATTTCTTAGAATCAATCATGATTATGCAGGCAACCGAGGGCCACTTTCTATGGATCTGAAAAAGGTGAAAGGTCATTGAAGTTTATTTCTGGACTAAGAAGGCTTGCTCAACTTTCTTTAGTTTTTCTTCCAAGAATGTGGTCATGGCGACAAAAACTTTCATATCTCAACTGTCATATATTCTTTCTGACTAAGAATTGAAGCCTTCTTATAATAAAACCCAGTGAAATGACTCATAAGTTGCTCTAAGAGTAATAGCAGTAAGGCTTATGGTTCTGACAGTATGCTTTCAAAATATATCCTCTAAATGTGGAATGTTCTGATATGTGAGTTCATTATAAAAGTTTTCTACCTTGTAAAGCAGATATTTTGCTTTCTTATTTCCATTTTCCTAATAATTATGTGTGTAGTGTATTTTCTAAATGCAAGTGTATATACATACTTAGACATATTAAAACATATTTCTAAAAGAAAATTTAAAAATAAGAAAATAAAAATAAATAAATTTCTACAGCTTTTGTATATATGTATTATATACAAACACATACACAAACAAACCATACACTCAATGCTCAAATATTTTGCAAAGAGATGGTGATGTGACTTATGAAGAGTGTAAGTAATACTTCAAAAGTCTGTGGTCCAATTGCCATTATCAGTTGTTAAACTCCGGGAAATCATGGGGTGTCCCCTGTTCCTTTTTTACTCTCCTGACTTCAAAGAATCTTCCTGGCAATCATTTAATACTAATATGGGAAAATGATTTTACATTTTCAAAGTAGCATTTATTTAAACACCCAAAAGCTTTTGTGATAAATACAGCATTTCTTGCCTATTTTACTGCTCTTTCTTCCTGTGGTGGCCACCTTGTCATAACTTGCACATAGATCTAATGGGTCTGACCCTCAGTCTGTTTTTATGCAAGTGCAGAGAAAGGAATTGGCATTTTCAGTGGATTGCAGTTTTCGTTGAAAGCTTATCATTTGCCACAGTGATTGGCATTAAAAGAATGCTATTTAAGTATTGGCTGAATGAATGGATGACCTATTATTATAGGTAGTTCCGTAACACATGGAAATTCATAGAAGATATGAATATAGTTAAATATCATCACAGGTGAAGGTGGGTGAGTCAGGTTCTAATTTTCCCTTCAACAACTGTTCTGTTGTTTCCCAGCAACAACCACAGATTAAGCTCCTGGGAGCAGATTTGTTATACCCAGCTTGATTTCTAGGAAACTTATTCGACGATATAATTTGAACAACTAGGGCAAAAGACATAATTATTGCTATGGAGTCATTTGATTGAGCACTGGCACCAGAGTATTTAATATTAGGTATGATCAACTGTAGTCTCAGTTTAAATTTGATCCAGTTTCTCTGTACTCTTTCCCATTTTGAGTGTTATTAAAAAACATCCAGGACAATTTAGTGGAAATAAAATCTTATCTAAAGATTGATGCCATATTCACTTGTTTATGTTATCCCTTGTGTAAATGGTTGGTTTATATTCTTCACAGTGTCCAAGACAGATACTATTTCCTCTGGGAGGAAGTCTACTAGCACCTGTGAGAGAGAAACACAAAAGATCCACAGCTGTATATGGCTTGATTCTACATATTTTTCTACTCCATATCAGGTCTCCTCCCACTTTGTGGGGTGTGATAGACATGACATGATGGAAAGTTTGGGCAGAGGAGGGCATTGTTCACTCTTTCACCCTCATTGATTCATGCCCTGACAGAAAATCTCCAACAATATATTTAGCTAGGAAGAACAGCTAGAAAAGATTTGGTTGTGTTATTCTATGCTGCTAATTCTGCTTTATAACAGTGACTTGGAGAAGTAGATAAAGAACAGGCATTTCAATCTACACAGTAAACACAGTGACACATGTTACTGAGTCCACAGACATTTCATCAGTGGAAAAGAAAATCCCTCAAATTATTTCAAGGGTATTTCTTTCAGATTTGTGGTACAATGAAAAGACTTTATAACCAAGAGAGGTTTTTTTTTTTCTCCTTTTACACTGTAGTCTTTAATATTTCCTTTCTACACAAAATATACTTTCTATTCCTGCTTCAACATTATGTACATTCAGAAATTTAGGATACAAGAAGAAACTAATCAAAAAGAACATTCAACCTAATGTTTTGTAGCCTAGACATAGGGTTGATTAATTAAAGGAATGATTTATCAATTACAAGGCAAAGTGAAATAATAAGGGCAAGGGGAAGTATACATTGCATATACCCTGTGCTTTTGTGTGGGTAAAATATGGTGTGCCGGTACTCTTATCTTGATTAATTCCAAAATGCCTCTCTCACTTATTCCAGTGCCTCACCTCTTTTCTAATCACATTGACACGTGAACTTTTTTGTCCCTGCCAAGTGAGTTATTTGCAACGGCAATATTAATATATTTGAGCAGAATTGAATCAAGTCGCTTTCAAAAAAAGATACAACTACGGGGTCAGAGCACATATTATTTCAAGAAAGAACTGTGTATATTCGAGGTGAGAAAGGCCCACCCAGACTCAAATAAGGCTAAAACTGATTTGGAAATCATGAAAAGGAACAGCCTGGATTTAATGATGCTGTATGTACATAGGAGCCAGGAACGAGCTTCCCATTAGTTTAAAGTTGAATGTATCATGGAAATTTACTTAAAGCATAATTATCAATCAAGATAGATCATTTCATAGATACTCAACTGAAACCTAGAGGAAAATGTACAAAAGAAGGCTCAGAAATCATGGGTAACATCTAACATAGGGAGAATTAAAAAAAAAAAAGATACTTGCAACTTGTCAGTTCTAGAGATCACAAAAGACCAAGTCAAATAAAATTGCCTTTAGTTACAGTAAGAGAGAATTTCTATTGAATGTCAGGATATATTTCCCCCTTCTCTGAACTCTTAACAGCATGCATTGCCTGAATCAATCATTTGAGAATAAATTGAGTATCACTTGATAACTATTGCTTTATTAAAATGTTATTTTGCATCTTGTATCATGTTTTTAGTTTACCTTTTGATTGTGAGCTTGAGACCAAACGCTAATTATTTGATTGCTTAAAAGATATAGCTCAATTTCTTTTACAGATCAGCTTTCAAGGAAATTCACTTTTTATTTTATTGATTCGATCTTCACACCTGATGTCTTGAAAAATTAGAGAAGTAACTGTAGTCTTGAATGATCTAAGGTTGTCATGCTCAGAATCAGAGGAATGGACCACATGATCTCTTTGATGACCCAAGTGTTGTTTATAATATATAAGGTATGATTACCGGCCCCTTTAATGGCCTCTAAAAGAATAAAAATGGAGGGTTAAAAGTGTAATGAAATGCAAATGAAACTGTCCTGGAAACAGAACTGCATATTTTATTTGTTTCTTACAGAATCTAGGACATAGAGAGTGTTCACATTAAATACTATCAACAGTATTCTAGCTTTAAAATAATGGTGGAAATAATTTATAGTAGAATTGCAGTTACTAGTTTAAAATGAATGCTACCAAATATTTTGGAAACCAAATGAGGTTGTTATCAATTCTATATTAAGAAGAGTTCTAAATATCTTCTGTTCTCTTTCTTTTTGCTGCATTTCCTAGATATGTCACATGTTGAGTAGAATTTAAGCCTGTAGTTAACTTCACATACTTGCTGCACACCCAATTTAAAATCAAATATACTTAAGGTTCAGGATTTATACTGAACACTTTCACCTAAGAGAGAGCTCTCTCTTTTTCTTCCCCAAAGATTTCTCTCTTTTAATGAGGAAGAAGTAAAAGATATTAAAAACTTATGATTTGCAAAGTCCTTTTGACATTTACTCCATTTCAGGTAGATGGTGTTTTAGATAGCTTTTTTAAACAATGCATATTTGAGGTTGCACTTAATTAAATAAAGGCCGGAATAGTGCAGTCTAAATATCACTGGACTCGATGAGCTCTCATTTTGCTGTATCCACTCATTCTGTGCAGCACTTTGCACAAGTCACTTAACCCACCTGGGCTGAGATTTTCTCAACTGTAAATGAAGCCACTGGACTAGAACATCTTTGAGGTCTTTATCAATGCTGACATTGTGTAATTATAAGCTCCATAATTACCTTGAGCCTCAGTTTCCGCATGTAAGCAATGTGCTTTATTCTAACACCTTTCATTTCTTTAGGTTTGTTTTGAGGATCGAAGTAATTAATTTTTTCCAAATCATACTTCACTATTAAAAAACTGTTGCTATTGTCATCAGTCACAGCATTAATAGCAACTATAGAGGATACAAAGCTATGTGGAGACTATGGAGAAATACTGAAGTGCAATCATATATTGTGTGATCTACTCTTTTTTAAAGACCTTTTTCAGATGAATTTGTCCTTTGACCAAGGTTTTTTTAGAAGAAACATCATGAGCAAAATTATAATTGGTCTTTTTTTTTAATTTTTTTTAATTTATTATTTATGATAGTCACAGAGAGAGAGAGAGAGGCAGAGACACAGGCAGAGGGAGAAGCAGGCTCCATGCACCAGGAGCCAGACGTGGGATTCGATTCCGGGTCTCCAGGATCGCGCTCTGGGCCAAAGGCAGGCGCCAAACCACTGCTCCACCCAGGGATCCCGATAATTGGTCTTAATAATGTCTGTCATACATGAGAAGGCTGCCGTCCAACAGAAGTCCTGTTTCATTAGATGATTCTACATTCACTGACCCCGTTTGTAATGAGAAATCAGGAAATACTACCTATTAAGCTTCCACTACAGGTAGGGCATCTTGTTAAGCACTCTCAGGACATTGTTGCTATAAACATAAATTCTACCTTCAAAGAACTTATGATACATTTAGGAAAGAAAATAAATTTTGAAAAAAAAATGAAGTAAAAAGATGGCAGAGGGAAATCTGGGCAGCTCCCTCAGCTAGGTGGCTGACTCTTGATTTCAGCTTAGGTCATGATCTCAGGGTTCTGGAATGCTCAGCGGGAAGTCTGCTTCAGGATTCTTTCTGTCCCTCTGCAACCCCACCCCCACTCAAATAAATAAATAAATCTTTTAAAAAAAGATAGTAGAAAATATGCTTCAAGAGTATTCATTATGAGGGCAACCCGGGTGGCTCAGTGGTTTAGCACTTCCTTCAGCCCAGGGCGTGATCCTGGAGACCTGGGATTGAGTCCCATGTCAGGCTCCCTGCATGGAGTCTGCTTCTCCCTCTGCCTATGTCTCTGCCTCTGTGTATGTGTGTCTCTCATGAATAAATAAATAAAATCTTTGAAAATAAAAAGTATTCATTATGATCTGGCAGGGGAATTTAATAGGAATTTGGTATAGAGGAGAAAACGATTGCCGTAAGTTTAGGTGGTGGGTTAAGCTTTTATATTAGAAGTAGATTGTGTCTGTGTTGATAGAACTGATGAATATAGTGCCTCAAATATTCCATGTGTTTCTCCGCTTCTCCTAGCTTCCTCTTTACTTAGATTGGAACCATGGAACCATGCTGGAGGGATAAGGGAGGAAGTGACTTGTGTATTTTCTAGGTGAGGGCAATTAGGTGTCAGTCAGGATCTTCCATCATTCTCTTTTTCTGCCTCATAGCCTGGAAGTAATCTGCTCCTCCACGTGGTATAGCTACAGGACAGAGGGGAACTACCCGAACTACCTGAGCCACTGGACCTTACCTGAAGGAGAGGAAAGTCTTAGTTGTATTAAAGCCACCGAGATTCTGTGTTTATGTGCAATAGCACATCACAAGAGTTACTCTAACATAAGGGATGGGAAGAATTTAACTAGGTAAAGAGAAAGGGGAAGATATTTTTAGACATTTGGTATAAAGTAAAAACTTGTGTGGAGCTGGAAAATGGAAAAATATTCTCCAGGAATACTAACACATACACATATACTCACACATGCACACTCATACACACACACACACTCAATTGAAACAGCATATGTATAACATATAATACTTTAACTTAGAAAGTAAATGGAAACAAATTGATGGAAATTTTATTGACAGATTAAAGAGCATGGGTTATATTTTATAGATTTCAGGAAAACAATGAAGACTCATTCCTGAGAAGCATAGAGAAGTTGCCAAAGAAGTACAAAAACTAAAAGAAGAGAGAAGCCAATTAAACTTTTAAACAATTCATCAAAGAGGTGATAATTTAGCATATTAGAAATAGGAATGGGTACAAAATGAGAGATACAATATATATATATATATATATATATATATATATATATATATATATATATGAAAATACTCAAGGGGTGCTTGGGTGTGCAGTTGATTAAGCTTCCACCTTCGGCTCAGGTAATGATGCCAGGGTCCTGGTGTCCAACCCTGAGTCAGGCTCCCTGCTCAGCGGGGAGCCTGCTTCTCCCTCTCTCTGCTGCTGCTCCCCTGCTTATATTCTCTCTTTCTGTCAAATAAATAAATAAAAATTTTAAAAAATTCAAATTGGGCAGCCCTGGTGGCACAGCGGTTTGGCGCCGACTGCAGTCCGGGGTGTGATCCTGGAGACCTGGGATCGAGTCCCACGTGGGGCTCCCCGCATGGAGCCTGCTTCTCCCTCTGCCTGTGTCTCTACCTCTCTCTGTGTGTCTCTCATAAATTAATAAATAAATATTTTAAAAAATTTCAAATTGCTGTGCCATATCCTTTTTTTGTGATAAATAATCATTGATTACTGTATTTAAATATTACATTTCTCCAGAATAAAATGGAAAATGTTATGTCCAAGAAAAATATAACAAAAACATCAAAAATCTTTTCACTGAAGTTTAAGAATTTTAATAATACCCATTTATAAGTAGGGTGTGTACTATTGGGGAAATAAGTAAATTAATTATGAAAAATTTGACAATTTTTTAATCTTTAGAAATAAAATAATATTTAGTATATACAATATTTCTTTGAAACTACAAGCTTCAGCACCAAAATTTGGCATCCAAATGTTCCTTATTATAATAATTCAAAAAAACATATTTGCCTACAGTAAATATAGCACACTCACATTTATCCAAATCAATCGGAATTTTGACTGAATTGACTTTGAAAATGTCCTGCCATCCAAACATAGAATTCATCAATAAAATGGAAAACTCATTTCGAATTGAATAATAAGTGTCTTTTTAACACTCAGTGAAAAGAAAACGAGAGGCAAAATCGACTTTATTTTTAGGTCACCATTGTTTTAAAAGTTTGATTGTTTTTGCACCAACACACTCTATTTACTTTAGACTTACATATGTGGGGCTTTGCTTTTTCTTGACTAAAGTAAATATGTCACACATCTTAAATTGATATTTCTTACAGGAAATGAATCTGTGTAGAACACTCTGAAATGGGCAGAGCAATTGGAGCGATGTGGCATAGTAAAATGATTCTAAAGTAGTGGTAAAAGAGCACCACATGAAAATTCTACTTCCCTTGCTCTTTTTTTTTCTAAGTGTCTGATGAAAGTTACTGGACTCTCTGCCATCCAGAAATTGGATTTTGCCTAAGTTTACTATGTACCTCAGTAAGGAGGAGGGGAGACAGAACAAGACCTGTTACTAAACCTTATTCAAATTGATGTGCTAAGCTAATACTAATCATATTGATATTGAGTACAAAATTTGTCTTTCAGGAGCATTATGGATAGAACAGTATGTATCTCATATCTAAAACTTTACTTCACTTAAACTACCTCAGAAGGTAACTTTTAGTCCTTTTAGCATGCCAGAGGGAAAGCCTCTATATGGAACATAAATTTTAAAAGCCTCCAAGACCTACCTGAATGAAATAACAATGGTGAAATTTTAAGTGTGGATAATAGACAATAGAAGTGTTTAGGGAAGGTAATGTGCCTTCCTGCCCTTAAGCCTCATCATTGTGAAGGATAATTCTAAAATGAGTTGGCAGTTGGGTAGAGGAGGATGTGCTTTCTTCAGAATCATTACTAGAGCCTTGAGATTTAACTTCCTTTTCTTAAAGATATTATATTTAACTCTCTACAGGAAGAGGATGGGGCAGATAGGAGGTCTAAACTCCTCACCATGTGAGGCTTATTTCCTCATGAAACACTGCTTCTTATTCAGTTTACTGAACCTACTTGAAAGTTCCCAAATTATTCAGTTTTACCTCTTTTCAGTCCACTAACATTCTCCATGAATTTGTCTTCAGGTCATTATTCTGATAAGACAAGAAATGTGCTTTACCTATAAGCTAAGTACGTGCAGCCACACACACACCTTCAGTGTACCAGAAATAGGAAGAGAACTTTTAAAATAAATGGAATGATACTCTACATGTTAGGTGTCCATTTGAAATAAACTTATAATAGCATGTTAATTTCCTCAGTTTCCCTCACTCTATTCTAACATAAAAAATCATCATTGGGATGCCTGGGTGGCTCAGTGGTTTAGTGCCTGCCTTTGGGCCAGGGCGTGGTCCTGGAGTGTGGGGGGGATCGAGTCCCACGTTGGGCTCCCTTCATGGGGCCTGCTCCTCCATCTGCCTGTGTCTATGCCTCTCCCTCTCTCTCTGTCTCTCTCTCTCTTTCTCTGTCTCTCAGGAATAAATAAATAAAATCTTTTAAAAAATCATCATTTATTTTTTTACAAAATAAAGGCATCACTGTAAAATAAAAAATCCTGCTACATTTCTACAAATTGAGCACCAGAGCCAAGAACCACACATGTAGATGTTGCTATGTTCAACTTTGTCCTCAAAGGCTTGGCTGCCTTCTAGAGAAGAACTAATTCACATTTTATGACTCTTTGAACAAGATTTCTTCAAAAATCCAAAAGTCTGGCATAAGATGACACTAAGTGCAAACACTCCTTAAATAAATTACCTCAAATATGCCTATTTAATTGGACTTGCAAACATACAAAAGATGGTGACTTGCCTCTACCGTTCAGGTATAGGCTGCTGCAGACCAAATTTTATAGTTTTTAATGGTTTCTTCAATTTAATCTGCTTCGTAAACTCATGAGAAAAACACAATCATATTCATATTTTGATGTACACCCATCTATGGAGCTTTAAGATAGTTCAAATATTGTGTGTTAATTTGAGACAAGTAAAGTTTCCAAAATTGTCAAACTAGTCTCAAAATGCTCAGAATAAAGATCTGTGACTTTAGGAGTCGGGAAGTGGAACTAGTGAGGCACTTAGTTTATTGTGATTGAAAGGCTGAAGAAGGCTAAAATTGATTTTACTGGGAAACCAGAAATATCTCAGATATAATTTTATCATAGAATGTAATGGGGTGCAGTAAATAAGAAAGAAAATCTACCACAAGGACTGCATAAGACAAATGAACAGGATTGTAACATTTTCTAAAGAATTCGATTAACTGAATACATTAAATATTTTTCCAAAGCAGTTAGAGCTGACACCTGCTGTTTAGTAGAGTGGTGTGGTTTGAAGCTTTTTACCTCTTTTCAGTAAGCTGAAGAAGTATAATATGTAATGAAAATCAAAGCATTTAAAATATTCAACTAGTCTGTTTGAAGACTTTATAATGTATAAAATTGGCTAATTTTTAAAATCAGTTTAAAAATAGGTCATCAAATGTTGTTAGAATGCTATATAGGCTTAACAATGTCTCATTTTCAAAAGGTGTCCTGTTGTTTATAATTAAAATCTAACTAATATATTCACTTGAATTTAATGCCTGAAGAGAATGTTTCATTAAATTGATATATAGCTTAGACCTTTTTCTCTCAGAATAAATGAGACAGGAATTAACAAATTTAATGACACCGTAGAGTTTCAGAGAAAAAAATATATATATATATACACAAATGAATACATAATATTCTAAAATTTAGTAGATCATAGAGTCACCATGTAATAATTTTAAAAAGCCAAATAGCTGGGAAAGAGGAATTTAAAAGAATTTCAAACTTTTGTTAAGATTTCAAATTGGGATCTACCACTTGAAAAAAACATTTATCTTTGTATAAGCAGAGCATGTGACTGTGATCTAAAATCTTAGTTTTTCTGTAAATAACTTACCTACTTTCCCGAAAACAACATAATTTTCAATCGACGCTATTGAATACATTTTCCTTCTCAACATGTATTCTTAATTTGGCTTCTGTGATATTCCTCTTTGTAGTTGCCTCCTCTATTTGTCTGCTTGAGCTACCATAGCAAGATACCACAGGCTGGGTGGCTTAAACAAGAGAAACTTATATGTCACAGTTCTGGGGATGGAAATCCCAGATCACATTGCAGAGTCAGTATCTGGTGAGGACTCTCAGTGAGATGCAAATGTCCACCTTCTCACTGTGTCCTCCTTTGGCAGAGAGAGGGAGTGCTCTCATGTTTCTTCCTTTTCTTATAAGAGCACCACCCCTATTGGACTACAGACCCACCCCTATGACCCCATTTAACTCTTATCACCTCCTCACAGGCCCTATTTCCAAATATTGTCACATTAGGGATCAGAGCTTATAAATTCTGAGGAGACATGATTCAGTCTGTAACAACTCCCAGTGTGTAAAATCTGTCCTGTGCTGTCTTTAATTTTGTCCCTGAGGACGTTGGTAACCAAACTCCAAAGTGTCCTCCCATGATCCCTTGCTTGTGATAGTCACAACTTTTCATATGCCCTCCCATTTATACCAAGGTTGGTTTGTGTGACCAATGGAATATGGCAGAAATTGTGGTTTGCTGCCCCCAAGATTAGAGGAGAAAGACATTATGATTTTGATCTTGGTTTTTCTTCTTCTGTCCTAAATCACTTACTGCAAGGAAGCCAACTATCATATCACAAGAAGCTTTGTAGAGAGAAGCCATGTGGCAAAGAACTGAGATCTGAGACTTCTTGGAAGTGGATCCTCTAGCAACTATCAAAACTTTGGGCAATTGCAGGTCTAGCTGACAGCTTGACAGCAACTTCATGAGGGACACTGGGCCAAAAATACCTACCTAAGTTTCCCTTGGATTCCTGAACTTCAGAAATCACAAAATAGTATGTTTTCATTGTCACTTTAACCTCCTTCTTCAGAATATATATTATCACAAAACACACACACACAAAAAAAACCCCTCATGATCTGGCCCTGTCCTACTCATCCAAATTTATCTTTTGACAACTCTTCTTCATTCTTCTCTCCCTTATTTTCCCATGGTACAAAACTGCCAATATGAAATCCAGGAATGTGCCATGATTCTTTTAGCAAGAGCTACTTCCTTTGCTCAAGGAAGACTCAACCCCTTCCTTATCTGGTCAAATTCTATTTATGTCTCAAGACTCAGTTCCATTGCTGCTGTTTTTAGATAATACTCTATGTTGCAAATGCAGGATTCTTTCCTTTTTTTAATGGCTGAATAATATCCATCATGTCTTCCTTATCCATTCATCCATCAATGGACACCTAAAGTGGTTTCCATATCTTGGCTACTGTGAAATACACTGCAAACCTTCCCAGATCCTCTAATTTGGAAGAGTTGCTTATTTTATGTACACTCACATTGACCAGACTTTCCATCAAATAGAGTGCCTGTCATGTACATAGTCTATTAAGTTTGTCTAACTCATTATTTTGTAGGCATCCTTATCACATAATTCTTTATCACAATGCAAATAAACATTTACTTAGAGAAGGAGGGATGGAGAGAGGACACAATTCCAAGATAGCAGATATTATAGAGATTGAAGTGTTAGTGACAATTTTTTTTTCAATGCTAAGGTCAATAATAACCTGTGGTAATCAGTAATAAATTTATTAAAATTTATGTCTGAAAAATATTTTTATGGTGCAAAATATACTGCTTTTCTTCTCTATTATTGTAATATTTTAAATTCTAAAATCATCTAATAGTCACATCTTTCTATATTGTGTATTAATCCAAATTTATAATTAATTTTGAAATTGAATTAAAATTTGGAACTATGAAAAATGTCATTAATTTCTTTTTATCTAATAAAACCTATATGAATTTTTACTTTTATAATTTAATTAGAAATTCTCAAGTAAGTAGTTATAAAAATGTTCTGTATATTGTGTAGTGTCAGTGATCTGTCACTGATATGTACATCCAAGGGCTACGTATAACATAAGAAGGGAAGGAAATGCCCATCTAGCCTATAGCCTAATTTAAAGAACAAAACAACTGTCTCTCCAGATACTTTAAACTGAGATAAAACCTTTTTCCTGTATCTCTCTTAGATGACTGGAAAGTCAAGCATTCTGGTACCTAGAATCTGATTTTGATACATGGGAAGCACTTTTAATGCCTGAAAAATGATTCCTTTCTTTTCTTTTAAGATTTTATTCATTTATTTGAGAGAGGGAGAGGGAGAAAGAGAGAGCGTGCAAGTAGTGGGGTAGGCATATTATGGGGGGGAAGCAGACTCCCCAGTGAGCAAGGAGCCTAATGCAGGGCTCAATCTCAGGACCCCAAGCGCATGACCTGAGCCAAAGGTAGACTCTTAACTGGCTAAGCCATCCAGGTGCCCCCAAAATGGTTTATTTCTTGATACATAAAATGTGTTTTCTTTTATTTATTTATTTTTTTATGTGTTTTCTTTTAAAAGATTTATTTTTTTAGAGAGAGAGAGCACATACGAACAAGTGAGGGGAGCAGAGGGAGAGACTCCTGAAGCAAACTCCCTACTGATGGTGAAACCTATCTAAAGGCTCAATCTCACCACATGAGATGAAGGTCTGAGCCAAAACCAAGAGCTGGCCTCTTAGAGCTGAGCCACCCAGATGCCCCAAAATGTATTTTAAAAGAGAAAACACAGGGCAGCCCTGGTGGCTCCGCGGTTTAGCACCACCTCCAGCCCAGGGCATGATGCTGGAGACCCGGGATCGAGTCCCATATCGGACTTCCTGCATGGAGCCTACTTCTCCCTCTGCCTGTGTCTCTGCCTCTCTCTCTATGTGTCTCTCATGAATAAATAAAATAAAATCTCAATAAATAAATAAATAAATAAATAAATAAATAAATAAATAAATAAATCCTACATGTTTTGTCAAATATCTAATGAGTTGTAATAAATTGAAAGTTAAAATACAGACAAAATCTATGCATTTATTCTTAGGAAAATGGTAAGCATTTCCATTTAAAATATGCTTTTCTTAACTACAACTGCCAATATACCATTAACCAGTAGATATTTCACATTTGTAAATCCGAAAGAAACAATAGAAAACATATATAGAGAAAGAAATAAATAGGGAAAAGAGAAAGAGAGAAGAAAGTGAGAGAGAGAGAGAGAGAAAGTAGTAAGGAATTGAGGGTATTATAAGAGATGTCACTTTGTAATGGAGACCGATCGTAATTCTTATGTACCTCGAAAAAATCTAGAAACTCAGTTTATTTCTATTCCTATACCCTTATCTCTGAATACCCACATTGCTTTTAATAGTTCACATTATAGGGGTGCCCACATAGCTCAGTCGGTTGAGCAATGAACTCTTGATTTTGGCTCAGGTTGTGATCACAGGGTCATGGGATCGAGCACCAGGTCAGGCTCTATGAGCTCACTGTGGAGTCTACTTGAGATTCTCTCTCTTCCTCTCCATCTGCCCCTCACCCCTGCTCATGTGCACTCTCTCTCTCTCTTTCTCTAAAATAAATAAATAAATAAATAAATAAATAAATAAATAAATAAATACTTTTTAAAAATAGTTCACATTATAAAACATCAGCCTTAATTTGCCTTATTGTGATATATACAGGATAATACATCACAATGATATTGTACAGGTGATCCTTGGGTGGCGCAGTGGTTTAGCGCCTGCCTTTGCCTCAGGGTGTGATCCTGGAGTCCCGGGATCAAGTCCCACATCAGGCTCCCTGCATGGAGCCTGCTTCTCCCTCTGCCTGTGTCTCTGCCTCTCTCTCTCTGTGTCTCTCATGAATAAATAAATAAAATCTTTAAAAAAAAACAAAAACAATGATATTGTACAATAATCTTTCCTGTCCTTTACTAATGGCATGCTTGGACTGTACATATGCCATGTACATATGCTTTTCCAATATTAATAGTGTTGAAGCCATGGGGAAAATTAAAACACAATAAGGGATTCATTTAATAAATATGTATTAAGTGTTCATTAAGTGTAAGGCACTGTTTTGGATGCTTGGGACATATTAATGGACAAAACAAAATGAAGATTAATGTTTTTAAAAGAGCTTATCTTAGTACATGTATCCTGGTGTCACAGAAAAAGGTATTAGGAGTGAAGGAAGTAGAAATTGGTTGGATCCTGGATGTATTTTAAAGTTAGAACTGGTAAGATTTCCTGATGAATTGGGTATAGGATATGATGGAAATGGGGGAGTCAAGGATGACTCCAAGCTTCTTGGGCTGAGCAATTGGTAGAATGGATTTGCCATCAAACTGAATTGGTAAAATGCTGGGAAAACAGATTAAAGAATGAACATCATCAGTTACTTTAATTTAAAACATCTATTTTACATCCAAGTTGAGACATCAAAGGAGTAGTTGAATATATGAGTCTGGATTATGAGGAAGAAGTCTGGACTAGAGCCATAAATTAGTAAATTATTAACATCTATATGCTCTTAAAAATCATGAGACTGGATGAGATCACCAGGATGATGTGTGTAGATAAAGAAGTACATAGGAACAAAGAAAGAGCCTTACTTAGGACAAACCACTATTAAGAGACGATGGAGAAGGGGAGAATCCAGCAAAAGTTGAGAAATAGTGAATAGAAAAAGAAAACAAGAGAATATGTGATCTTAAAGGCCAAGTAAAGAAAATGTGTCAAGGATTCATTGTCACATTGCTGGAAGATCAAGTAAGGGAAAGGCAATTGGATTGAGTATTGTGAATATTATTGGTGATATTACTATGAACTCTTTGGAAAAACAGGTGGAGGACAGTGAAACTATTCTGTGTGACAGTGTAATTGTGAATATATGTCACTATACATTTGTCAAATTCATAGAATGTGCAGCACAAGTGTAACCAATAGGCTTTGGTTACTGATACTACATCAGTATTTATTATATCAGCATTGACTTATCAATTCTAAGAAATTTACTTCACTAATGCAAAATGTTAATAATAGGAGAAATAGGGAGGAGGCCACATCTGAGAACTGTACTTCTTACTCCATTTATATGTCGACATGCAACCAAATAAAGTGTTTGTGTACATATATATGTGTATATATATGTGTGTGTGTGTATGTGTATGTATATATATCCATATATATGGATTTTAAACCAACTAGATTTTTTACATATTAAATAATGTTTTACTAGTAGTAGTATTGTACATTACAATCGCTTTAATTAGAGGAAATGGAGATTTCTTGGTCAAAGAGTACAAACTTTCAATAATAAAATGAATAAAATAAATAAATAAAATGAATAAATTCTAGAGATCTAATGTACAGCACGTCGACTACTATTTTTTTTACGTCGACTACTAATTAAAAATATTTTAGTATATGCTTGACAGTTGCTAAGTGAGTAAATCTTAAATATTCTCACCACACACACACACACACACACACACAAATATAATTATGTGAGGTGATGGAGATGTTAACTAACCCTACTGTGGTAATCATTTTGCCATGTATATGTGCGTCAAATCACCACGTTGCTCACCTTAAACTTACACAATGTTATATGTCCATTATATCTCAATAAAGTGGGAAACAAAAAAAAACCCCAACAAAATAACAAAACTGTCTGACACTTGAGGAGTCCAATCCAAAAACAAATATTTACTGGTGAAATTGTCAGATAATATGTCACTTCTGCTCCCTAATAAATATCATTTTCATTAATTTTATTATAGTTCCAAAACTAAATATATCTACTTTCTGCATTTAGTATATTACACAATTCATATCTCAGATAGTCTTGAAATGTAGCTAGACACTTATATCCTTTACAAATGGCTGCTAATGATTATGTTAAATGCTTAATTTTTAATGGACTATAATTTCAGTAGTTACAGTAAAAAAAAAAAAACACCACATTATGTTCTCTAGAGATAAAAGGATCAGAGAGTTCAGATCTTATACATTACTGCCATAAAGCTTCTTGTGACCCTTTCGGTACAAGTGGTAATCTTAGGATGATAATGACTCTGTGTAAGACCAGAGTGCTCCACGTTCAGTCTAACTGCCGAGTATAAAAGAACTTTCTCTGTACATATCTGCAAAAATACATTTATTGACATTTTTAGCTTTGAATCCTGTACCTCCAATGTAAATGATAGCATGATATTGACAGCCGGGTAGGAAGATAAGCCATTAAGCACAGTATAAGATAGAAGTGTTGAAAACTGATGGGGAAAAAAAGAGAGAAAGAGGAAAGCAAAGTGATCCAAAAGTGCTGCCTGAGTAAGGTGTTTCAGTTGGCCTGATTATTCTGATTCATGACTCTTGTCCCAAACACTTTCACTCTGAAAAGTGTTTCAATTTGGACATTAAGTGGCATGGTCACTCAGTGGTCAGATATTGCTGTCTTACAGAAGGAAGGTACTGCTAAGGATGGATATTTATATCTTTTGTCCTATAGCAGTTACATAGAGAGTTGTCTATTGCACATTAGTCATCTGACACTGGATACTCATTCTGTTATTTTCTAAAGCTACTCTACATAAACGGGGCTAAACTTCACAGACAGAGCAGTAACTGAAACCCTCACACCACTATATAAACAGAGGGTGAAGCCAAAGGAAATAGACCGAAAGTGATTAGCTTATGAATTTTGCCATCAGATGTTTACTCTGACTTCTCACGGAAGAATTATAGCTTCACACAACCACAGAGTCATTTTCATTATTTCCAAGGAAAAAAATGGTGGGATTTTTTTTTTTTTTCAGAGGAAGCTCAGCCTAAATTAGTCTCATTCACAGGGGTCTTCTTTCCTACCAACAATCTCTGGAGTGTCCTTTCAAAGTGCACCAGATGGTCATTTTACCCATAATGAAAGCACTTAAAAGTAGTTGGAACTTTGTCTCCAATACAAAGTTCAATTTGGACTTTTTTTTTGTATGTATTTTTTTATTAGAGTTCGATTTGCCAACATATAGCATAATACCCAGTGCTCATCCCGTCAAGTTCCCCCCCTAGTTCCTGTCACCCAGTCACCCCAACCCCCCGCCGACCGCCCTTTCCACCACCATTCCCTTTCCCTTCCCTTCTGCCACCATAACTCCCTATCCCAGAGTTAGGAGTCTCTCATGTTCTGTCTCCCTTTCTGATATTTCCCAATCATTTTCTCTCCTTTCCCCTTTAATCCCTTTCACTATTTTTTATATTCCCCAAATGAATGAGACCATATGTTTGTCCTTCTCCGATTGACTTATTTCACTCAGCATAATACCCTCCAGGTCCATCCATGTTGAAATGGTGGGTATTTATCATTTCTAATGGCTGAGGAATATTCCATTGTATACATATACCACATCTTCTTTATCCATTCATCTTTTGATGGGCACTGAGGCTCCTTCCACAGTTTGGCTATTGTGGACATTGCTGCTAGAAACATCGGGGTGCAGGTGTCCTGCCGTTTCACTGCATCTGTATCTTTGGGGTAAATCACCAGCAGTGCAATTGCTGGGTCGTAGGGCAGGTCTATTTTTAACTCTTTGAGGAACCTCCACACAGTTTTCCAGAGTGGCTGCACCAGTTCACATTCCCACCAACAGTGCAAGAGGGCTCCCCTTTCTCCGCATCCTCTCCAACATTGGTTGTTTCCTGCCTTGTTAATTTTCCCCATTCTCACTGGTGTGAGGTGGGATCTCATTGTGGTTTTGATTTGTATTTGCCTGATGGCAAGTGATGCGGAGCACTTTCTCATGCACTTCTTGGCCATGTCTATGTCTTCCTCTGTGAGATTTCTGTTCATGTCTTTTGCCCATTTCATGATTGGATTGTTTCTTTGCTGCTGAGTTTAATAACTTCTTTATAGATCTTGGACACTAGCCCTTTATCCAATACATCATTTGCAAATATCTTCTCCCATTCTGTAGGTTGTCTTTTAGTTTTGTTGGCTGTTTCTTTTGTTGTGCAGAAGCTTTTTATCTTGATTAAGTCCCAATAATTCATTTTTGCTTTTGTTTCCTTTGCCTTCATAGAAATATCTTGAAAGAATTTGCTGCGGCCAAGTTCAAAAAGGGTGTTGCCTGTGTTCTTCTCTAGGATTTTGATGGATTCTTGTCTCACATTTAGATCTTTCATCCATTTTGAGTAGACTTTTTTTTTCTAACAGGTTCATCCAAAAGTAATTCAGTAAATGAACAGACAGTTCTGGAAGATTAAAAAATCTTTTATGTTAAATGCAGGTCTAAATTTTATATGGGTTACTAGTTGATTTTAATATTGTTAGTTTTAAACATGTATTCCCATAATTACTTTAAATACACTAGGATATTTTTCTCATTTTTAACATTTATTCAAAAATATAATTCATGTTGGTGTCTTAAGGTTCTGTTTGTTGTTATAATATGCTAAAAAGCTCTTTTTTAAACCTTTTTTTTAAACTAGATGTACTTTGTTAAGCATTTTTTTGTTGTTGTTAAAGATTTTATTTATTAGAGGGAGAGAGAGTATGAGTGAGAGGAGGATAGACAGAGAGGGAGAAGCAGACTCCCCACTGAGCAGGGAGTGAGACCTGCTCAGAGAGTCTCAGGGACTCTGAGATGATGACCCGAACTGAAGGCAGACACTTAACTGACTGACCCACCCAGGTGTCCCTGTTAACCATTTTAGTAGAGATTTCATTAACTGCTCTATAATATATCCATAGAGAAAAATGTTTTCTTCTGGGGGATATTGTAGGAAATTTTAATATTAGAGATATTTTAATTTGTATGGTAGAGATTGGAAAAATAGATAAATAACAAAACAAAAAAAAAAACATGATTTTGCATCCTGAATATAACTTTCTAGTCACACTTAACACATCAGAACTAGATTTCTTACTTATTTTCAAAAAAATTTTGTTTGGTTTTAGTATGGGTTGAATTTTATTTCCCTTACCAATAAAACTTAAGATTCATTTAGTTATAAACTAAGAAAAAGTGTATTTGAAAGCTAATTATTTGGCCCTTATTCTTAGTTACATGATTTGTGGATATGATAAAGCCATTTATGTTGGGAAACTTCATGATAGTTTTTTCTTGATTTCCAGATAAGTTAAAGTATGCAGCACTTTATATGTAAAACACATTATGAACATGTGTTTCAATTTTTTGTTCTCATATTGTTGATAGTCTCCTCTGAGTCATGAAGCAAGTTGCCAACTCTACAGAAGACTGCAAAAACCATCTCTTTGTGGTAGTAGGGTGCTCCTATGGACAAGGTTATGGGCTCATTTTGAGTGGTGTCTAAACAACTCATGAAACTGGAGAGATAAATTAATATATTTTATCAAACCAGAAGGAAACATCAACTCTGAAAAATGGAACATTCTCTCAATGATATAAACTCTGTCTTTGATGTTTCAAAATGTACAAAATCCCTTCTGTAATTTTTAATTATCTTGAGTTCTAAGTGTGTTGATAGCCAGTTCTCAGATTCTATCAGAAACTAAGCATGAAGACTGTCCCAGGAAGAGAAAAATTATTATTATTATTATTATTATTATTATTATTTTATATTTTATTTATTTATTCATGAGAGGGAGAGAGGGAGAGAGGGAGAGACACAGGCAGAGGGAGAAGCAGGCTCCATGCAGGGAGCCCAATGTGGGACTTGATCCTGGGGTCTCCAGGATCACGCCCTGGGCGGAAGGTGGAGCTAAACTGCCAAGCCACCCAGGCTGCCCAAGAAAACAATTATAGAAAACTCCTGTTCCTCTTATAATCTCCTTAGGTAGATATCATAGTTGTATATGAAAAGGAGAATTGGAGTAAAATAAAATTATATAGTAGTGTAAGTAATATAAAATAAGGAAATAAAATATATGGAGAAGGCTATTCAAAAAACCCATATGTAGTGCCAATAATAATAAATGCATATTTATTATTTTGCAAAGCCCATTCTCATAAATTATTTTATTCAACATTGTTCATCCACCACCCCCCAAAAAATTCTGAATATCATAGGATAGGTACTATTATTATTTAACCACTATATTTATGAATTATTTTAAAGGTCAAAATAAAAATGAGATTACATAGAAAATTGTTTTCTAAGTAGCTATTAAACTTAGAATCTTCCAGTTTTACCTTCATTTTGCCTCTTCCTAGATTGTGTGCTTTATCTTTCTTTTTTAATGTTTATATTTATAAAATAACACAGTACCATGAATTTTTAAAACCACCTCAAATCTTATATTGAATGAACTAAAGTAAATATAAATAGCATGGCATTATTTTCTCTATTTCAGAGATAAAGGAATGGATGATTTGAAAGACTAACTGACCATGAGGAACAACTCATTATGAATTATAAGGTACATGGTAAGGACTTCTCTTCCCTTGAAACCACAGTATTTTGCAAAATTGCAGCAATCATGAACAACATTAATTCAGTCAGCAGCTATTTATTGAACAGCTACTATGTGGTCAACATTCAGCCAGGGACCAAGGAGCCAGTTTTGATTAAGGCATAGAAGGTATTTTTCTCACAAAGCTTGGATTCTACTTAAGGTCATAGAGGAGTCTGAGTTGTCCGGAGAAACAGAACCAACAGGACATTTTTTTTGCAGTTGAAATTATCTTTTAATTAAAGACCAAGGAACAAGAAGCTCCTTTGTTACAGTGTAAAACATATGGCTCCTATTTACAGTTAAATAGACATCAGGGAGTCAAATGTTTATACCAGCACTGAACTCACTGCAGCAGGCGAACAGGGAAGCAGGATTTCCTTTACTGGCATTGAGACTGTAATACATTTTTACATGCAATATGTTCTTTGGTAGATTTAATCATTCAATGAAGTTACAGAATTTTCAAAGGAAAGAAGTAGTAAAATATTTCATGTAAAATTTGAGCATGATACTTCCTGCCAAGCTATTTATACAGACTTCAGGGGGGAAAAATCAATCCTAGTAAAGTTTTAAAATATTATATCAAAATTTACTAATTGACTTTGGCGTGTTCACATACACAAAAAATATAAATAAAATAAGCCAGGTTAGATAATTAGTTTTTAAAAATAGTTTCATAATGCTTCTAGTAATTAGGGAAACAGAAACTAATCTAAAACATGTGGAATTCTTTGAACATCTTTGAAAAGAATATATATCATATATATTGGACGTGATGTGATATATGTGATATATATCACATATCCAATATACAACATCCCATATCCTACATATATCTATGTAAGTAGAGAGAGGCAATAAGGGAAATACTATAAGGATTTGACTTATGTGATTATGGAAGCTAAGTCCAAGATTTGTAATCAACAAACTAGAGATCTAGAAATGCTGATGGCATAAGTTCCAGTAGTTCAAGAGCAGGAGAAAACCTATGTCCCAGCTCAAAGACAGTCAGGCAGGGAGAACGAATTCTTTCTTATTCCATCTTTTGTTCTATTCAAGAAATTGGATGAGGCCCACCCACACTGAGGAGGAGGACCAACTGCTTAACTCAGTTTACTAATACAAATGTTAATCTCATTCAGAGATATTCGCAAAGACATACCCAGAAATAATGCTTAACCAAATACAAGAACACCCCATGGCCTAGTCAAGTTGACACATAAAATTAACCATCCCAGGCGGTTAGAAAATAAACCAACAAGGGAAGAAGTGAACACAATTTCAAACAGTATTAATTCTATTTTTACTATCCCATTATAGTAAACTAGTTGTGTGATGGGGTAAAAAGGTCCCACAGAAGATGTGGTCTTTGAATTCCTACCTAAGCAATGAAAAGGATTTGATAAATCAAACAATGGTGAGTTCTCACAAGATGCAAAGACATGTTTAAGGGCTAGAAGATGAGAAAATGCTCAAAGTATCTAAAAAAGGGAAACAGGCTTAAGTGTCTGGAGTTTGGTGACCAAAAAGAGAATCATATTAGTAGAGGCCTGAGGGGCAAGCAGAGGTCTGATCATGCAGGGCTATGCAGGCTGCAGTGAAGAGTATGAATCTCATTTTAAGAGCAATGGGAAACCATTTATGGGATTTTATGCATCACAAAAGGCAAGCATGATTAGGCAGTAGATCAGCCAAGTTAAGAACTACAGAAAATATCTTTGAAATTTTAAGGTGATGATAGATGATATAGATAGATAGATAGATGATAGATAGATAGATAGATAGATAGATAGATAGATAGATAATAGATAATATATGATATTCATATTTGGACATGTGCATGTGTAAATACATATTTGCATATAGATAAAAGGGCAATTTTCATTTGCTCCTTAAGTGAAAGGTGAAGCACTCACAGGGAGTTTTGAGAAACAAAAGATAGTAGCTAAATTACATTCTGATGAGAATGGGTCAGCTGACTAAAGACCTTTAGTATTGTGAGTAGGATCTGCTGGGAGAGTAGGTACACATTTCTCAACCTCCCCCAAGCTGTGGTCAGCCTCTCCTCTGTGTACCTAAAATGAATGTCAGTTGTAAGAGTGTCAAATTATTAGCTTCCAATATGCCCCAGATCTGTTGTTGAGATAACCTTTTACTTACAAACGTATGATAATAAATCATTGAAATTCAATGATATGTCACTGGTGTGTCGGCCTTAGTACTTTTTCAGTCATATCTGAATCCTAGCTTCTCTGACGCTTGGAATCCTAACTCTTCTTCAAAGATAAAGAAAGAGTTTTTTCAAATATTAATTCAAGGCCATTCAATGCACTACTCGCTTTAGAAATAGGAATGTATATATTCTTTTGTTCTCCAAGATTCAGATAGAGTTATGTATGTGGTTGATAAAATCCAGTCAACCTCTATAACCTTATATTAAATCAATAATGATGCAATCCACTTGAGGCAAGACATAGAAAAACAAATATAAATATATTATAGTACATGAGTTGTCAAATTTTTTGTGGGCTCTTATGCTGAATAGTTAGTTATGAGATTCCCTTTTAGCATTGAGCACAGTAAAACATTTCACAAAAATGGTGATTTTAGTATTAAAGGAGTTATTACTTTGAAAGGTTTGAAATTAATAAAAGTTATATTCTCATCAAAATCAACACACACACACACACACAAACACATTCTTATAGGCACATCCTCCTAGGGAGTAAAATTAATAGCAGAGCCTGGTTGTAACTCCTTCAACTCCTTGCCAGTCATTTGCTTACTTTGTGACTTTGGACATGTCATTTAAGCTTTCCGTTTCTCCATTATATTTCTGTAATAGGAATAGTTATAGTTTCTACTTCATAGGACAGTTGTATGTGTATTTAAAAAATGTAAATCCACTTAGAACAGTGCTTAACACATAGCAAATATTCAACATATGTTCATTACCCTTATTATTCTTCTAAATGGAAACTATCAGTCGAGCACCTCTTAACTGACCCCTGAGTGATATTTACACTAAAAGTAAACCTAAGTAATATATATAAAAAGCAATAACATTTGCATAATATATAAATGTCAAAGTACATATAAATATATATTTTTGAAGTATAGACTATTACTAAATGTATTAACAAATTATAGTTTTCTAAATAGATTTTTATTTTGCTGATTACTGCAGAACAAATGTGAGGTAAGGAGGTAGGTAGCTTCTTAGACTTTGGATTGTTCCCACATCTATGTAGGAAGAGGTAAGTGAAAACAAATTATAATCATTTAGAACTTCATATGAAGTTGATGAACTAGAGAAAAGTAGGCAATTTACTCATTGTATAGATATAGATATTATACAGACAAATAATTTATAACTTGTCTATTTTTAATTATATTTCTTTTTAAAGTTAGAGAAAACTTGATTATTTTTTCACAATGACTTTACAAAAAGCCCCCATTGGGGTCAGCATGACCTCTCTCTTCTAAATCAATGCAGAAATAGTCACCCCACCTCTAGAAATTTCTTTCTTTCACTCTTCTTGGGTTAACAGGGTAAAAATTATGGGAATCCTAGAAGTAGAAACTGAGGTAAATCATCTAAAAAGGGTGACACTGAATTTCTCAAGTGAAGGAATTAGACAAGTAAGGCAAAGAAAATTGGAGCCTGCTGCTGATGCAAAGGCACAGAGAAATTGATAAGAAATTGATAAGACATAGTGGCTCTGTGTGTGGAAGAGCCAGGAACTGAGTCTGGACCATCAATAGAGGCCAGCTACCAGAATCCCATGAACCCTAAGTCAAGACACTAGTACAGGTGTAAATGCATAATAGTATAAATTGCTGTCAATTTTGTCTAGGAGTATGTCCCAAGGGCTTAGAATAATGCCTGGAACAGAGTAGGTACTTAGAATATGTCTACTAAATGAATGAATATTGTGTAAATCTATGTCTGCTTACTTGCCATCCATTTTTCAGTTTTAGCCCCTAAAGGGTCCATGATTACAGCTAGCCAGTGAAAGGAAAGAACGGCACCAATCCCCCTGTAAGCCTCTCCCTTCCTTCCACTCTGAACCTGGCCCCTTTTTGTCGGTCCGGGAATTCAAAGTTTTGAAAGCATCCAGAGATGACACTCCTCACAATGGGCAGTGGCAGCAATGGTGCACATGAACAAGTAACAAGCAGGAAGGGAAGAAAAGCACAAACTGTATGAGGACCACAGCACACATACTGATGGGTGAGTAATGGGAACTTTTCCTTAAAGATGACCACAAATAACTGGGGTACATTGGTTGGAAGCTAAGAACCTATTGGTATAAGGGGTAGCATGACTCAGAGCTTTACAAAATAGTCAAATATAGACATATGAAATAAAAAGATCATCTGATTTAGCTTACATAGACAATGTATGTATGTTCAGAGTTTTCATACAAAAAGTGAGGAAAAGAACAGTACCCACCTCAAATGGCACTCCTGAGGATGACGTAAGAGTCTCAACAGGGCCTGGCTCTTAGCAAACATTCAACATGGTTTTTTCAACAAATACAGGTGCTCTTCTATACATTAAAAACAAAATCAGCTTGGAGGGAGAGAAACAGTGACAGGAAAGAAACCCAGTTGTAGTTTTTTACAGTGCATGTAGCCTGGTGAGACAGCCTTGTATAGCCGATGATCCTGTTCCATTTCATCTAGGTCCTGGAAAGAGAGCTTAGGCACACTACTGGGAGAACAAAGGAGACACACACTCTTCTTCTGCCTTGGAGTTCTTGGGTCTCTGGATTCTCCAGTATAGCTCATAGTTCCAGATCACCAGCCCCACTATCCCTTCTGATTATCCTTTCTCACTAATTGATAGCCTAGATTTTCTTTTATCTGGACTCTACCAGGAAGCTTGGAGCCATTTATCCTGTAATGGGGAGACTGTAGTATTCCAGAGGATGAAGAAGCAGCCTCCTATTAGTTTCCATATTAGTGCTAAGTCTCTTCATTCTATGAATTGTGTGTGATCTTGTGATAAATTTCAATAAAAGTTTTATGCCTTGTTTTCAGATGTTCAATGGCCTGAAATAATTCATTTATTTATTCAGTTATCCATATATTCACCCTTCCCAGGCACAGTCCTGGACGCTGTAGATGCACAGTTCTACTCTCTCTGGAGAAATTCAGAGTCAGTGCTAGCTCACCACAAAGAAACACAATGCAGTGATATCATATAAAATCTATTTCAAGGTTCTTTTGAGCACTGATGTCAGAAAGACAAACCAGGTCATGAGAGAGCCCATAAAGAGTCACAGAGGAGGTTAATGTATGAACTGGTCTGTTTAGGTTGATTGAGAAAAAGTAAACAACAGCTTTTTGTTACAAGAGTAAATGGCAATTGTATAGACAGTGTCATGGGATTAAGAAAAAAAGTCATATCTTGGGAGAATTACTTTTTCTTCACGGGCAAAAAAATGTTCAAATAATGTTTTATAAGAGCAAAGTGATATGATTAGATCTGTATTTTTAGACTGATAATTCTGGGAGTTGAATGGAGGATAGATACAATTAAAAAATATTGGAAGCCATATTTCCAAGTTCCTAAAAAAAAGATTTAAACTTTCCTGATAATCGGCACAACCCTAGACTATCTGATTATTGGCTAATAACTTCGAAAATTTTGAAACACGTCTTTTGGAGTTTCTACTTGAGGAAAAGAAACAGTATTACCCACATGAATTTTAGTTGTCAGAAATTAACCATAGTCTATCTTTAATGAAATATTTAGTTTGTTTTTTTTAAAGTACTATATTTCTAATGTATGCATACTTAATTAGCTAAACATGAGGGCCCATGAAGGTAATGGAAGAGATCTATAATTTATTCCATGGATGGAAATATAATTCATACCTTATTAAAGACTAATAACATATTTTAGTAGGACCTACAGCATTTAACAAAATATAATTGCCAGAGTGACACACAGTTTTTTTGTATCTGAGTCTTGCAAGGCTAAAATCTATAAGAAATATCAATAAAAACATTATGTTCTCTAAACAAATGAGTGAAGCAAAAATTTATCAAGTCCATTAAAATTTAAAGCTGCCACTGTCAAGTTGTTGTACGCAGCAAGCCGTTAGAGATAGGATGCATTTGGTGAGAGTTTCTAACTTTTTGACATAAGTCATTTTGTTTTATCACTTTTTAATGCAACTGGTAATAGGAGACACATTATTCATGGTATGATGCATGGTAAGAGTTTTAAGTATCTGAACATGAATTTGTGTAAGTGTGCTTAATCTAGAGAGTTTAATCAGTTTTATCAACAACACTCTGCATGTGAGAGTTGGTGGGCAGCATGATAATGTGACCTCATTAAATTAATACTTGTGATGAGGATGAAAATGACCACCGAATATCAGAATAAATAATGCATCGTCTTGTGTTCCTTTGCCACTGCTGCTTTAGGCATCTGGGGAAATTAATAAGGGTTACTTGTGTCAATCAGGCAAATCAGAAGTAAAAAGAAATCTTCAATTAATCATGGTATTTTACAACAATCCCTTTGGAAAAAAAGAGAACCCTATTAATAAAAAAGCATTATGCCTTCTGTTGCAGTTGACAAACAGTGATAAGCTTCTCGAGGGATGTCGTGTGTGAGAGATTCATAATGAAGTTTTCCTGGTAAATTTCCCTAAAATCATTCCAACTACAGAATCTTAGCAGTTCTGAGGCATGAAACCCTTCGGGGCTTCATCTAAAGAGGTTTTCCTTTTGGCCTTCACAGAGCGAGCTGGTGATTACTGCATCCGTTCTTTGTAGCACGCTGCCAGCTGCTGTCACAGTTAAAAAGCTGAAGTATGCACCTTGCACCAACAAATTTGGTTAATCAGGAAACTTCCCAGGGACCATCCAGGGATTAATCAGTAACTCTCCCACACATTACCCGCCTGAGACACTCAGTGCAAACAGGTTTCTGCTACCTCCATACAACTTATTATAAGCAACTTATTGGTTGCCACTTTGGGGCTTATTTTTAGAAGTTTCTGACTAACTGGTAATCAAGACTGACTTAGAATGAGATGTTCAAAGGGTGAAATTTCCATCAGTGTTAATTTATTCTGCCGTAGGACAGAGTGCCAACTCTTCTAGGGTGTTAGCCCTAAGTATAAAAAGTGCATATTTACTTTTTGTTAGGATGACTTTTCCACCTGTTAGCCATCTCAGGAATTCAACATTTCCCCCAACTCCCTATGATTTTAATTTCATCACTAAGGGAGGAAAGGGGGAGGAGAACACAAAATGTTAAATACGTTTTTTGTCCTAAAATTTGAACGTAAACGAATAGCAGCCATTTAGCCCTTAAATAACCCTTAGTTTTTTTGGGGGAAAAAAAGATAAACTTGGAGTGATGGATTCTGAAACACCCCTTCGAATATTCTTGGAAAGAATCATTCAGGGTTCCCACAAATTTCATGGTAAGCAAATACCAAGACCTGGACACATTTCCTTTACACCATATTTTACTAGATTGTAGAAGATAATAATTTTAAACCTCTGTTTTGGAACAGAATAGAGTCTTGATTTTGAGGATAGAACACATTTTAAAATATCAAGAAATTTCCAAAAAAAAAAAAAAAACTATAATTCCCCATACAGTTATCTACAGAATTGATACCTATCATAAGAAGGTACATTTATTTAAAATTTTAAGTGAATAAATTAAATTTGGACTTGTTATTATACTATTTTTGTACTTTTCACCATGGTACCTCTCAAGTACTCTGTGGAACTAGTATAGATAATTTTACATGAGCTATATATGTATATATTTATAAAGATAGGCTGTTGTATGTCACTAAATAATAGTATTTTTATAAAATTTCATTGTGTTGTTCTCAAACCTCTTAAAAAAGAAAAATGCGTATGTTCAAGTTTAATCATTTATCAAGATGTTTGAATATAAAATCCATTGTGAAAAAGTAATATATATTATTGATGGAAGCATGCTCCACAACATACATATACAATCATCAGAGCAGACTTTTTAAAAATATAGGAGATCTGTTACTTTATTTTCACAAAAAAGAATATTTTATTACAAAAATAAAGTAAGAACGCTGAATCTTATGTATATATTTTTCAGCATCATAAGGTTATGACCTTGGAAACTCATTCAAAGCTTCCTTGTCATAAGTTTTAAGATATAATCTTCAATGCAGTAACAAATCATATGATACAATGCTATTATTTCTTTTATTTATCTATGGTGCTACCTATCTCTTTACCTATCTAAAGCAATCTTGGGGTTATAGTGAGGTATAAAGGGAGACTGATTCATTATTAATAGAATCCTTTTGTATAAAATAGCTCTTAAAGATGCCAAGGAGAAAATACAACTGAGATCTGAATATAAGGAGAGGAATTAAATGTGGATCTTGACTAAATTGCAAGTTTCCTACAGTGCAAAACAGCAATACTGTTTATAAATCTACTATGATTTTCTAGTTGTCGATGCACGAGGATATACATGGTAATGGCATTAGTCCTTGTCCTTTGTTAAATGTAATTGTTTCTCAAGTAGAAGTAGGTCTTTTAGAAGAATGGCTCCCCAGAGAGAAAAAGAAAAAGAGATTAAGATAGAGATTTCAGGTAGAAGCTTCTATAGAAATTCATGAAAAGACCATCACACAGAAAATGTTATTTTTCTCATCAACAAATCAAGGATATTTATAAAAATCATCTGTAAAAAATAATAAAGCATCCCAAATTAACAGGATTGTATATTTAAAACTACTTTTAGTAGTTATGTGACTCTGGGAGCCACAATTTAAAATCAGAACTGAAAAGGAATATAAAAGCCATTTGTTTTTTACTATGAGGAAATGAATTCATTCATTAATTTACTCTTGCTATGCATTCACACCATGGGTCAGTCAAAGCCATTTATCGAATACTTCAGTGCAAAGCACTACATTGTATTTTGACTTCTATATTGAGTCATATTTAGATAGATATTTGGGGCTACCAGAAGATCTCAGACATTTTTAGATTGAGGTCATCAGGTAGAAGACACAAGTCACTTTTAACAATCACTTAGTATGTGCCTGAAATATCCTATATAAAATTGAATGTCTATTGTGTTCCAAAATTGCCTCCAGTCTTTCATTAGCAGTCATCTCTCTGGTTTCTTCATCAATGGACAAAACTAACTGTATCAGGCACTGTGCTGGTCTATGGATTGAAAAGAAGAGAGGAGCTCTGGAGAAGATGGGTCTGCCCACAGAGGCTTAAATTCTACTGGAAATAAACATGCAAACAATTCTGATATAAGAAGGTTGAGGATTCCCAGAGATGTGTATTATGTTGAATGAGTGCAAAATGATGGGAGATTCAATCAGCCTGGTGAAGTCAAGAGAAGCTTCTGCATGGAATAGTCTTTAAGCTGATATACTAGGGTCAAGGTGAAATAGTTCAGAAAAAAGGATAATGAAACTTTAGATAATAAGAAATTTTCTGGGAAACAGAAAATTACTCAAAACTTTTGGGATCTAAAACACAAGCAAGGTTGAAGATGGTGGAGCAGGAGTACCCTAAGTTTGCTTTGTCTCACAGATGCAGCTAGATAACACTCACATCAGTGTAAATGATCCAGAAAATGATCCCAAAACCGGCAGAACAAACTTCACAACTAAATGTAGAGATGAGGCCACATTGAAGAGGGTAGGAAGGGCAAGACCCAGGGGGGAACTAAACAGACCACAGGACTGTCAGTGGGAGGGAGGGATACCAGCAACACAGAAAGGGTAGAAAATCATACTATCACACCAGGGAGCCCAGATGGGGAAGATGAATCCGTTTTACACTGGCTTTGAAAATTTTGTGACTTTTTACAACCAGTGAGACTTTAAACCTAGAATTTTAAAACTCATTGGGCTCAGCTCTGGGAGAGGTGGGGAATAAAGGAGGTGGCAGGTGTCATTTTCCAAACTGCTACCCAGCTTAAATCAGGGCCACCTGAAGGAACCAGCAAGTTGCCAATACTTAGTACTTAATTTGGTAATATGTCCTGCCTCATGCATATTGCAGATCTGTCCCCTTCAATATGCTGTTGGCTGGAAACCATCCATGGTGGTGTCATAGACCTGGCAGGATAAGCAGTACCAAAGGAAGATAGCACTGTCCCAAAATAACTCCTGTCCCAGAGAGGAAGATAACCAGGCCCAGGGAAGCTGCAGGGTGACAATTCATCTGATCACAAGTTCCACCCACCAGCAAAAACTTCTCAGGGGACAACATGGGGAAAGAGTTCTGTAGTTTGGAGCTACTGTGTCTCTGGAAAATGCCTGATCTGACTCAACTCAAGCCCAAGATGATCCCAGACTGGCCCATTAACACTACAGGGACAAAACACTGCCCACAAGAGGCAAAGAGAGTCATTGCAGATGACTGGACTTAAGGAAAAGTGGCTCAGCCATAAAAACAAGGCATATGCAACAAACTTAATATGGACTACTATATGCAGAAGATGTTATATACAAACCTATTGGTAAACACAAATCAAACCTGGTAATATATATGCAAAATATAAAGAGAAAGAAATTCAACTATATTACTAAAGAAAGCCAACTAATCATGAGAGAAGAGAGCAAGGGAAGAAAGGAATAGAGACAAAATACAAAAACAATTATAAAATGAGTAACAAAATGGCAATAGGTATATACTTATAAGTAATTGTTTTGAACATAAATGAATACAATGCTCTAAAAGACATAGGGTATTGCAATGTTTAAAAAAGCAAGACACTACTGTATGTTGCCTACAAGACTCTTTAATGACCTAAAGACACATGCAGATTGAAAGTGAAAGGATTGAGAAGTATTAATCATGCAAAAGGATGTGAAAAGAAAACCAGGGTAGTGATATATTTATCAGAAAAATTATACTTTAAAAAAAAGACTATAAAAGAGACAAAGAAGAACACAATATAATCATAAATGGAGCAATCCAAAAGAAGATATAACAATCCTAAATATTTATATCCAACAAGGGAGAACCCAAATACATTAAGCAGATAATGACAAACATAAAGGAAGTAAATGATAGTAATATGACATAAGTAGGGGACTCTAACACTCCACTTATGTCAATGGACAGATCATTCAAACAGAAAACAAACAAGGAAACACTGGCTTTGAATGACACATTGAACCAGATGGATTTAACAGATAAATTCCATCCTAAAACAGCAGAATCCACATTCTTCTCAGGTACACATTGAACATTCTCCAGAACAGATCACATATTCGTCCACAAAACAAGTCCCAACAAATTAAAAAAGATCAAAGTCATACTATGCATCTTCTGACCATAACCTATGAAACTTGAAATCAACCACAAGAGAAAAAATCTGGTAAGAACACAGATACATGGCAGTTAAAATAAAATGTTATTGGACAATGAATGGGTCATCCAAGAAATCAGAGGAAATAAAAAATACATGGAAACAAATGAAAATGAAAAAATGGTGATCTAAAAATCTCTGGGATGCAGCAAAAGCTGTACTAAGAGGGAAGTTATAGCAAAGCACCCTACCTCAAGAAGCAAAAAAAGTCTTAAATAAAAAAACTTTTCACCTAAAGGAACTAGAAAAACAACAACAACAACAACAACAACAACAAAAAACCAGTATAAGTAAGGAAATAACAGAGATTAAAGCAGAAATAAATTAAATAGAAACTAAAACCAAGGGACCCCTGGATGGCTCAGCAGTTGAGCACCTGCCTTCAGCCCAGGGAGTGATCCTGGAGTCCCAAGATCGAATCCCACATTGGGTTCCCTGCATGGAGTCTCCTTCTCTCTCTGCCTTTGTCTCTGCCTCTCTCTGGGTGTTTCTCTTGAATAAATAAATAAAATCTAAAAACAAAACAAAACAAAAAAACTAAAACCAAAATGAAACAGAAACACAAGAGAACAGATTGGTGAAACCAGAAGCTGCTTCTTATCAACAGAATTGATAAACCTTTAGCCAGACTCATTTAAAAGAGAGAGAGAGAAGACTCAAATAAACAAAATCAGCAATGACAGAGGAGAAATAGCAACCAACACCACAGAAATACAAAGGATTGTAAGAGATTATCAAAAAAATTATATGCCAACAAATTGGACAACCCAGAAGAATGGATAAATTCTTAGAAATATCTAATCTCCCAAAACTGGATTAGGAAGAAATTAAAAATTTGAGCAGACTGATTATCAGCAATAAAATTGAACCAATAATCAAAAAAAAAAAAAAATCCTAGCATACAAAAGTCCAGAACCAGATGGCTTCAGAAATGAATTCTGCAAAAACATTTCAAGAGGAGTTAGTATCTGTTCTCAAACTATTCCAAAAAATAGGAGAGGAAGGAAAACTTCCAAATTCATTATAGGAGGCCCAGCATTACCTGATACCAAAACCAGATAAAGACACTCCAAAAAAAATACAAAACAAAACAAAAAAACTACAGGCCCATATCTTGGATGAACATAGATGCAAAAATCCTCAACAAAGTATTAGCAAATTGAATCCAATTCAGTTAGATCACAGTATACAAAATGAACAGAAATCCATGGCATTAGTATTCACTAATAATGAAGCACTAGAAAGAGAAATTAAGAAAACAATCCCATTTACAATTGTACCAAAATAATAAAATATCTAGGAATAAACATAACTGAGGAAGTGAAAGTACTCTGAAGACTATAAAACAAGGATGAAAGAAATTGAAGACAAACAAATAGAAATATATTCCATGCTCATGGAATGGAAGAACAAATATTGCTAAAAAGTCCACATTGCCCAAAGCAACATACAGATTTAATATAATCCCTATCAAAATACCAACAGCATTTTTCACAGGACTAGAACAAACCATCCTAAAATTTGTATGAAACCAGAAAAGATCCTGAAAAGCCAAGGCAATCTTGAAAAAGAAAAATAAATCTGGAAACCTTACAACTACAGATTTCAAGTTATACTACAAGGGTGTATTAATCAGAACAGTATGGTGCTGGCACAAAAATAGACACATGTATCAATAGAACAGGACAGAAAACCCAGAAACAAACCTACTACCATATGGTCAATTATTTTTGACAAAGGAGGCAAGAATAGGCAATGGGTAAAATATAGTCTCTTCAACAAATGGTACTGGGAACACTGGACAGCTACATGCTAAAGAATGAAACTGGACCACTTTCTTATGGCATACACAAAAATAAACTAAAAATGGATTAAAGACATAAATGTGAGATCTGAAACCATAAAAATCATAGAAGAGTACAGGCTGTAATTTCTCTGACATCAGTTATAACATTTTTCTGGATAAGTCTCCTGAGGCAAGGGAAACAAAAGAAGAATAAACTATTGGGACCTCATCAAAATAAAAGTCTTCGTACAGCAAAGGAATCATTCAACAAAACTAAAAGACAACTTACTGAATGGGAGAAGATATTTTCAAATAGCATATCCGATAAAGGCTTAGCATGCAAAATATATAAAGAAATTATACAACTCAACAACCCTAAACCAAATGATCTAATTAAAAATGGGAAGAAGACATATACAGGCATTTCTCCAAAGAAGACATACAGATGGCCAACAGGCATATGAAAAGATGCTCAACATCACTAATCATCAGGGAAATGCAAATCAAAACCACAATGAGATATCACCTCACACCTGTCAGAATGGTTCAAACCAAAAGCAAAAGAAACTACGAGTGTTGGTGAAAATGCAAAGAAAAAGGAACCCTCGTACACTTTTGGTGGGAATACAAACTGGTGCAGCCATAAGGAAAACATCATGAAGGCTCCTCAAAAATTAAAAATGGAACTACCCAATGACTCAGTAATTGCACTATAGGATATTTGCCCAAAGAATACAAAAACACAATTCAAAAGGATATATGCACTCCTATGTTTATTGCAGCATCATTTACAATATCCAAATTATAGAAGCAACCCAAGTGTCCATTTGCAAAACCATGAATAAATCTAGAGGGTATAATGCTAAGCAAAGTAAAGCAGTCAGAGAATGACAAATACCATCTGATTTCACTCATATGTGGAATTTAAAAAACAAAACGAATGAACAAAGGAAAAAAAAAGAGACAAATAAAACAACAAACTCCTGGCTGTAGAGACAAACTGATGGTTGCCAGAGGGAAGGAGATGGGGGGGGCGGGCAGTACGGGGGATGAAACAGGTGAAGAGGATTAAGAGTACTACCCTTATCTTGATGAGTACCGGGTGTTATATGGAACTGTTGAATCACTATACGGTACACCTGAAACTAATATAACACTGTCTGTTAATTGCCCTTCAATTAAAAAAAAAAACAAGCAAGGAAGATGACAGATGAGAAAAGATCTCCAAAGACATTCTTCTAATATAGTAAGTTCTTGAAGATTATATGCTAAGCTAATGAAGTTTTGATGTCATCCAGAAGAAACTAATGAAGTCCTTTGTCAAAAGAACCCAGATTAAATTCATACCTAAGCAATATGCATGAGTCTGTTGTGAGTCATGAATCATGTTATTCCTTTTACTCACATTATCCTCAGAAATTGTTGCAGAGTACCTTGGTCATATGCCCAGTGGTGCTATTTTTTCTTCCTTGCTGGTTGAAAATTTGAACTTGGTGTTCATCCAGAACCATTTTCCACCTCCAGCCTCTCTAACTTACTTGTCTACTTCCCTGTGTGAGGCAAACTGCATTTGGCTTTTCTTTTCACAAGATAGTTACAGTTCAGAGCTATCTCCAAGCCCTTTCATCTCAGTAGAGTGTCACTTATGGTTTCTTATCCATATCATTCTTCCTTTTGCCATTAATGTTTCGTCATTTCTGCCTTTCCTCCTCACTATTCCAGTACTCCCGAGTAGACAACAAATGAGGCCCTTCCTGAATGCACTATGGGTGTTAAAGTTGTACTTCATGGTTGGATCATTAGAGTAACTTGCAAATTTTCAATTCCAGAGATGTTCATGCCGGAACATTTGTTTGCAAACTAAACATGAGACTAGAGTTATATGGTTGCTATAAAAATCACCTAAGGATAGGCTCAGATGTAAGAAAATGTAAATGTTTTCATTTTTTCCTTACCAAAATCACAAGCTTCTTCTTTGTTAACCCAAAGCACACATCTGTGAGAGATGAGGATTAATGTACAGAATGAGTGTAAAATGGAGGATATTGTCATTCCATGTTACATATATTAAAACTGAAGAAAAGTTAAGCAATTGATCCAGTCACCTAGTTAAATCAAAACTGAGCTGTGAGTAGAAGCAGGTTCTATCGGGGTGCAAAGTCCATGAATATTTTAACAACTATGAGACACTGTTTGATACAGTTCTTTTGGAATTCTTTGTCTAAATTTATATAAAACATTATTGCCAGTTTGAGAATTCTGGACTTACCACGGACCAGGTGAGATAAATTGATACCACAGAGAAAAGAGAGAAATGAAGACAGACTGAAGTTTAAGATTTTAAATTTTAAGGGGAAAAAATGACCTTTCTTTCTGACTCTTAGGTAATGACATTGAAATACTGAGTAGAGATCAAAAGATCAAAGAGAGGACCAAACGGGGAGACCTTTAGTCTGGATGCTGCCCTTTTGGGACAGCATCACAGGCTTCTTCATCAAAACTCTGTTGACCCCCAAAAGATCAGTTCCTGTCACTCTTTCTATTTGTGATGATTCTTGCATCAATCCCTCAACTAATTCCTGGTCAAAATAAGTCATGCTCTGGAGCATTGTAATTTCTGAAGCAAAGGGTTTAAGACGGATTGTCGCTTTGGATGGTGTCCTTGCAAAAAGTTACATTGTCCTTTGCATAAGCATAGTTTAATAATATTCTGAAATTCTACAGGCCACATCAAACTAAATATTTGTCTTGCCATCAACTGTCAAAATCCTTGTTAATTAAGTGTGCTATTTCTGCCTTATCTGAGTAAAAGAGAAAGAATTGTTTTTAAAAAAATATGACAGTGAACATACTTAGTTTCCTATCTGTGAGTTAATTTATAATTCAGTTTTCATATATACCTTTTTGGCAATAAACAATGTAATTTATATAAAAGAACTTTTTAAAAATTTTGACTGGAAATAGTCAATATACTAAGACATTTTGAAATTCTTACAGAAATACCAATCTATATGACATTATAGTATTTTATCTCCTCTATACTCCTTTACATACATTTATTATTTACTAGTTTTTAATGATCTGGGAAGAAATTGTATTTCTATTCTAAACTTGGTTGGCCTTTCTACTTTGCTTTAACTTCCATTTAAATTTTATTTAAATCAATGCAAAAAGTGACATTTCTAAAATTTTATGGAAGCAATAAAGATGGATCAGAATTTATTAAAGTAAAAATTTTTGATAGGAAATGTAGGGGACGTAGGGAGGCACAACTGACTTAGTTCAAAAAAAGTGGGCTTCAATAGTAAGACGAGATGAAAGGTATTTTATATTTACAACAATAATTGAAAATATACCAAGATTAAGTAAACAAATTTATTATTATTGTAATATCTGGATTTTTGAGTAATGGATTAGTTGTTGTTGTGTTTTTTTAATCTTAATGTAGGGACACCTGGGTGGCTCAGCAGTTGAGGTTTTGCCTTCAGCTCCCAAGGTCCTGGGGTCATTTCTGCCTTTCCTCCCTACAGGAGTTCACACTTCTGACTCTCTACAGGGAACCTGCTTCTTCCTCTGCCTATGTCTCTGCCTCTCTTTCTGTGTCTCTCATGAAAAATATATAAAATCTTAAAAAAAAAAAATCTTAATGTAGTCTCTTTTGATATGTGGGCTGTTTTCCACAAAAATAACAAGAACTATTCATGAATCTGCCTAAATAAAAATAGTTATGATCCATTGTTATCACACATACTAATACAAAAGATATACCTTCAAACCATACCAGTCATGACGAAATACTGAAGTAATAGCATCTTCATTACTGAATTTCATCTGACATACACTGTAGCCCCCTCCATCCAACTCAAAGATTGAATTAAATGAGGGTATTATGAGTTAAATTGTTTCCCCTCAAAATTCATATATTCAAATCCTAATTCCTAACACCTCAGAATGTGACCATATTTGGAAATAGGTTGGTGGAAATAGATGTAATTAGTTAAGATGAGGTCATGGGGGAACCTGGGTGGCTCAGCAGTTGAACATCTGCCTTTGGTTCAGGTCATGATCCTGGGGTCCTGGAATGGATCCCACATCAGGCTCCCTGCGGGAAGCCTACTTCTCCCTCTGCTTATGTCTCTGCCTCTCTCTGTGTCTCTAATAAATAAATAAATAAATAAATAAATATTTTTTAAAAAAGATTAGGTCACATTTGTATAGAGTGGGTCTCTAATATGACTGATGTCATTATCCAAAGGGTAAATTTGGAGATACACATTAACACAGGATGAATATTATGTGAATGTGAAGTCCACAGATCATGGTAATGAATCTACAAGCCAACATACACCAAAGATTGCCATCAAACCACCAGAAGTGAGGATAGAGGCATGGAATAAATGTTTACCTAATGTCTTCAGAGGGATCATGGCCCTGCTGACACCATACTCTTGGACTTCTAGCCTCCACAGCTGTGAGATGGTAAAATTCATGTGGTACTTGGTAATGACAGCCCTAGCAAAATTATACAAGTGGTTATTATGCCTGATATTTCATGAATTTACATAGCCTGATGTTCCTTAATTTAGAACTTAAAAATATCCAACCAAAGAGCTTAGTGTCCACAACAGCTCATTGTTCTAATGAACTCACCAAATACGTTTTCTTTTTCTTCATAGCCTGTGTTTGAAAGTCAAATCATAGACTCACCCTTGTGAGAATTTACTCTCTCCCAACATGCTCTTTTTTTCTGTGTCTGTCTCCCCAGTAAATAAGAGAATTAAACTTATTTCCAGTGCAATTTTCCTAATTGTCTTTATTTATGATTTACCTTGGACTCCACTGTTAAAAACTTCTAGGTTAAGCTTTAGCACTCACTCATTAGTTAGCAATTACTATCTGCTAGGGAAATTTCTGGATGTTGAAAACAGTAAAAAAAAAAAAAAAAAAAAGAGTGGACCCTGAAATGTACGGTCATCTAATATTCGATAAAGGAGGAAAGACTATCCATTGGAAGAAAGACAGTCTCTTCAATAAATGGTGTTGGGAAAATTGGACATCCACATGCAGAAGAATGAAACTGGACCACTCTCTTTCACCATACACAAAGATAAACTCAAAATGGATGAGAGATCTAAATGTGAGACAAGATTCCATCAAAATCCTAGAGGAGAACACAGGCAACACCCTTTTTGAACTTGGCCACAGTAACTTCTTGCAAGATACATCCACAAAGGCAAAAGAAACAAAAGCAAAAATGAACTATTGGGACTTCATCAAGATAAGAAGCTTTTGCACAGCAAAGGATACAGTCAACAAAACTAAAAGACAACCTACAGAATGGGAGAAGATATTTGCAAATGACATATCAGATAAAGGGCTAGTTTCCAAAATCTATAAAGAACTTATTAAACTCAACACCAAAGAAACAAACAATCCAATCATGAAATGGGCAAAAGACATGAAGAGAAATCTCACAGAGGAAGACATGGACATGGCCAACAAGCACATGAGAAAATGCTCTGCATCACTTGCCATCAGGGAAATACAAATCAAAACCACAATGAGATCCCACCTCACACCAGTGAGAATGGGGAAAATTAACAAGGCAGGAAACAACAAATGTTGGAGAGGATGCGGAGAAAAGGGAACCCTCTTACACTGTTGGTGGGAATGTGAACTGGTGCAGCCACTCTGGAAAACTGTGTGGAGGCTCCTCAAAGAGTTAAAAATAGACCTGCCCTACGACCCAGCAATTGCACTGTTGGGGATTTACCCCAAAGATTCAGATGCAATGAAACGTCGGGACACCTGCACCCCGATGTTTCTATCAGCAATGGCCACAATAGCCAAACTGTGGAAGGAGCCTCGGTGTCCATCGAAAGATGAATGGATAAAGAAGATGTGGTTTATGTATACAATGGAATATTCCTCAGCCATTAGAAACGACAAATACCCACCATTTGCTTCAACGTGGATGGAACTGGAGGGTATTATGCTGAGTGAAGTAAGTCAATCGGAGAAGGACAAACAGTGTATGTTCTCATTCATTTGGGGAATATGAATAATAGTGAAAGGGAATATAAAGGAAAGGAAAAGAAATGTTGGGAAATATCAGGAAGGGAGACAGAACATAAAGACTCCTAACTCGGGGAAACGAACTAGGGGTGGTGGAAGGGGAGGAGGGCGGGTGTTGGAGGGGAATGGGTGAGGGGCACTGAGGTGGACACTTGATGGGATGAGCACTGGGTGTTTTTCTGTATGTTGGTAAATTGAACACCAATAAAAATTAATTTAAAAAAAAAAAGAAAGAAAGAAAGAAAGAAAGAAAGAAAGAAAGAAAGAAAGAAAGAAAGAAAGACAACAGATAAAATCCCTACCACCCAAAATTCACATTTTAGTCTTTGTAGAATGAGTGTTTAGAGCTATACTCTTAAAAAAAAAAAAAAAAAAATGGCGGGGGGTGGGGCTTTTAGGTTTTTAATCTTAAGTTAGTGCAATTATAGGTTGTTTTCAGGAAATGTAAGCACAATTTGGCCAAACTACATGTATATGAACCCTTTTTAAAACTCTTCCTTGATCTCATATCTCTCTTTTACTCTGTCCCATATATCTCCTTCTTTTGCAGAAAAACTCACTGCTCCATATTTGTTCTCCATATATCTATCTAAATCCACCCTAGTCAAGATTTTTCCCCTGCCCACCAACCCACAGCATTCTTTGTCAAGTTCAACAATGTCTCTATGTTGTCTAATCTAACGGTCCATAAATTATATTCATCTTATTTGTGAAGTCATCAGAATTTAAACCAGTGGATTTTTTTCTCCTTGAAACACTTTCACTACTTGGCTTCAGGCATACCACCTTCTCTTCCTACATGTAGGCCTACATGTAGTTTCTTCCTACATGTTGGCCACTGCTTAGTCTGCTTTATTGCTTTTCCTTCATCTCTCCAACAGAGCAGATTTACCATGAAGTTAATAAATTGAGCCTTAGGGTTTCTGATCTTAATAAACACCTTTCAGAATTTTGTACTTGATCTTGTATTTGTAATTGTCTATGATTTTTCTCAAAAATGATCACAAAAATTGTGAAATTTCAAGCTCCAAAAAATCTGGCTCCATATGGTCAAAAAACTACACATATATAAGATCTCCATTGTTTAGTCCCCCAGCTTCTATTTTTCTGTCAATTGCCTCCTGGGTAATCCTAGACCCAAGGTTTTAGATTCCATCTGGACACTGGTGACTCTCAAATGTATATTTATAGTCTGGAAATTCCACTAAACATTCTACTAAACTTTATGCATGGATACCAAGCAACCAATTCAACATTTCAAATTTAATATCTCCAAAGTTAAACTTTTGATTTCATATTCAGCCCTAGTCCTCTGACAGTTTGCTCCATCATGGCAAGTAAGTAAAATTTTCAATTTTCAATATCTCAGGTCAAAAACTTTGGAATTATCAATAACTGATCTCTCTTTTATGCTCTACCTCTAATTCATCAATAGGCATCAATACATTCTGTCAGTTCTAGGGTCAAAATCCATCTTGAATCTTCCAATTCTTAGGTTTCTCTCCTACCACTATAATCAGACTTCCTTCAGTTAACACCTAGATTATTGAAATCACTTCCTAACTGATCTTTTTCCCTCCTCTCTTACCCAGAGTCAATTTTAAAGTTCAATTGTCAGAGCTATCCTCTCAAATCATAAATTAGATCATTCTGCACGTTGCTCTTGGCCTGTTAATAGTTTTCCGGCTTCCTTAGAGCATAATCCAAACTCTTTACAACGGTCTACATGGTTTTACATGTCTTATTTATGCTCTTTGAGCCTGTATGTCTTTATCTTGTACCATGTTTTCTGAACCTTCCTGTTGTTCCTTGAAAAATCCAGGTAACTTTGACCCAAGGCTCATACTATTTATTTTGCTTGGACATTCCTTCCTCCAGGAAAATTCATCTCTCAAAACCATGCTTTATCCTGGTTTCTGCTCAAATTCACATTATCAGAGAATTATCTCCATTGACATTTTTCTATAAGCTGGATAAAAATGTGCCCACCACGACCACTTTTACTAAAGGTTTCCCTTCCTTAACAAACTTTATTTTCTTTTTCTTTTTTTTTTTTTTTACAAACTTTATTTTCCCATGGAAATAATTCTTACCTGAAATTAGATACTTTTTTAAAAATCTTTTCTTGAATCCCTCTACAAAATGCAAGTTCTATGTGCACAAGTACTGAATTACATCCCCATTACATTGTATCTAGAGTGTATTATGCATGTATATGTGTACGATTAATTAGGTTGTGGTATATTGAAAATGACAACTTAATGCAATATTATTCTAAGACTAACTGAACTTAGCTATATTAGGGCTTAGTGTGACATAATGAGAAGAAATAAACAGAGACCTGCTGAGCCTTCTATTTAATTTCAGCAAGAGCTATTAAAGGACTCTATCCATTCTGTTAATTTTCAAATTATTTGACAAATATTAAAGTTTTATGCTTAGAAAATAGTCACTCTACTCTCTGACATTGGCTATTCATAAGTCAGTTGATCTATACTATCTAGGAGTTTCCCTCACCATGAAACTAGATACATTTGTTCAAGGGGGGAAAAAAGTGTATCTTATAAACCATGTTAGTGTTCCTGAACTGTTGCTTTTGATAAATAAATAACTAGATAATAAATCTATTGATGTTAACTAATTTGGAATGATTCAGCAATCATTAGAACATCACACCTGGCTCTAGGCCTCAAGAATGAGTTAATAAAAGTCTTAGAAGCATGGAATTGTATCTAATTTTCAAAGTTTATCATTTTCCATAATGGAGAATTCCAGACTGCTGCTTATTTCCAGTTATAAAAAAATAGCCTATTTTTTACAAAGGTAAGTGTATTTCCAGAGATTTTTTTTTTTCAAAAGATAGCCAAAAGAAATTTTCAAAATGGGCTTAAATATTACTTTCCTTTAGTATTACCTTTCTCTCAGCATATGTAATACATCATACATTTTTATTTTACTTACATTTTGTAAGTAATATTTGTTATCTAAAGCTGGAATATGCCTTTTCCATGAATCACATTGTAAAGTCCTTAAATATAAATCCTGGTATTTGCTATAAAAAAAGAAACCCGTTACTGAAAAGAATATTTTAAATTTCTATGCTATTTCTGTATGTATATTATTTTTATTTTAATTCCATTTTAGTGATTAAAAATAGGGTATCTACTAATATTTAAGATATTATGCTAATATGTATAACCTCTTTCCGAGATTACAATGGAGGAAATACTTCCTAATTTATTCTGAGATTAGCATTATCTAACACCAACACCAGACAAAGACATCATAAGAAAACTGCAGACCAATATCTCTCATCAACAAGTAGCGCTGAGATAACTGGACATCCACATAAAAAACAATAACAACAAAAATAGATCTGACACAGACCTTACACCTTTCACAAAAATTAATTCAAAATGGATCATAGACCTAAAGCTTATATGGAAAACTGTGAAACTCCTAGAAGATAACATAGGAGAAAACCAAGATGACCTTGAATCTGATAATGGCTTTTTAGATACAGCACCGTGGTCATGACCCATAAAAGCAATAATTGATAAGATGGACTTCAATAAAATGAAAAACTTCTCTTCTGGAAAGACAATGTGAATAAGAAGACAAGCCACAGAAAGAGCATAAATATTAAGAAAGGATATATGAGATAAAGGGTTATTATTCATAATATATAAAGTACTCTCAATTCAACAATAAAAAAACAATCTTATTAAAAATAGTCAAAAGTCCTAAACAGATACCTCACTAAAGTTGATATACAGATGTCAGATAAATACATGAAAATATTTTCAGCATCATATATACTTAGGGAATTGCAATTTAAAAATTAAAACAAAATACGAATTTACTACATACCTATTAGAATGACAAAATAAAAAACACTGATGACATCAAATTCTGATAAAAGAGACGTAGAACAAGAGGAACTTTCATTCATTGCTGATTGGATTACATAATGGCAGTCACTTTGGAAGACAGTTTCACAATTTCTTACAAAAGTAAAGATATGGGCAGCCCGGGTGGCTCAGCGGTTTAGCACCGCCTTCAGCCCAGGGCCTGATCCTGGAGATCCGGGATCGAGTCCCACATCGGGCTCCCTTCATGGAGCCTGCTTCTCCCTTTGCCTGTGTCTCTGCCTCTCTCCGCCCCCCGCGCCCCCGTGTCTCTCATGAATAAATAAATAAAATCTTTTGTTTTAATCTTTTTTTTTTAAGATTTTATTTATTTATTCATAGAGACAGAGACAGAGACAGGCAGAGACACAGGCAGAGGGAGAAGCAGGCTCCATGCAGAGAGCCTGATGTGGGTCTCGATCCAGGGTCTCCAGGATAACGCCCTGGGCTGCAGGCGGCGCTAAACCGCTGCGCCATCGGGGCTGCCCTAAATAAATAAAATCTTAAAAAAAAAAAAAAAAAAAAAAAGTAAGGATACTCTCATCATAATATCCAGCAATCTGCCTCCTTGGCATTTACAAATGAATTAAAAACATGTCTACACAAAAACCTGTACATAGATTTTTTTGGGGTTTCCTTTTAAAATTTTTATTTATTTATTCATGAGACACACAGAGAGAGGCAGAGACATACGCAGAGGGAGAAGCAGTTTCCTTGCATGGAGCCTGATGTGGGACTTGATCCCAGAACTCTGGGATCATGCCCTGAGCCAAAGACAGATGCTCAGCCACTGAGCCACCCAGGTGTCCCTGAAAACAGATGTTTATAGCAATTTTATTTGTAATTACCAAAACTTAGAAGCAATCAAGATGTCCTTCAGTAAATGAAAGGATAAATAAGCTATGGTACATCCAGATGATAGAATATTATCAAGTGCTAAAAAGAAATAAGCTATCAAGCCATGAGGAAACATAGAGGAAACTTAAATTGATATTGCTAAATGAAAGAAACCAATCTGAAAAGACTACATACATACCAAGTGATCTCAATTATAAAACATTATAGACAAAACTATGAAAACAGTAAAAAGATCAGTGACTGCCAGGGATTGGGTAGAGGGTGAAGGATGAGTAAAGCCGGAACACAGAGAGTTTTAAAGGAGAAAAACTCTTATGTAGATAATATTTCAATGGTGGATACATGTCATTATATATTTGTCTAAACCTAAAGAATGTACACAACGTCAGCAGTGACTTCTAATGTAAACTATGGATTTTGGATGACAATAATGTGTCAATCTAGGTTGATGTGGTATTATAAGAAACTTACCTTTCTGGTGCAGATGTTAATAGACAGGCTGTATGTGTGTGTGTGTGGGGGGGTGGATGGGAAGTAGGACAAATATGGGAACTCTTTTTACATTCTGTTCTATTTTCTTGCGAACCTGAAATAGCGCGTAAAGCGTCTATTTAAAAGAGAAAGAGGAACATCAGAAGTGGAGATTCCCTGATGCCCAGGCACTTTCCATTCCTTTGTGTTAAACAACTTACTGTAAGGTTGGAGTTATTATTTCCTTTGTTAGTTTTGTTTTCATTTATGGATTTGGTCTGTTGCTTTCTGTGACACTTATGGTGATGAAAAATGACTGTTTCTAATTTGCACATGGAAAGCTGTGTGTGGTACCTGAATGCTAGTATTATGAAAATTAGTGTATTCATTTTCTAGGGCTGCCACAATACATTAACACCAACCTGATAACTTAAAACAACAGAAATTTCTTTTCTCACAGTTCCGGAGACCAGAAGTCCAAACTCAAGGCATCAGCAGGGTTGATTCCTTCTGGAAGTGCTGAAGGAGAATTTGTTTTCTTGTCTCCCTCTATCTTCTGGGAACTGTTAGCAATCTTGAGCATTCCTTAGTATGCAGATGCCTTGATCCCATCTCTGCCTTCAGCTTCACATGGCCTACTGTTCTGTCTCCAATTTTCTCCTCTTCTTTGATGGATACTTGCCATTTCATTCAGGGGCCACTCCATTGGTCCAGGATAATCTCATTTTGAGATCCTTAATTTAATTACATCTGCAAAGATTTTTTTTCTTTTCAAATAAGGCCACATTCACAGTTACCAGGTGTTAGGACTTGAACGTATCTTTCTTAAGAAGTCACCACTCAAGCCATCACAATAGCATTAGTATGTTGTACCAAAATTTGATGCCAACGTAATATTGTTGCTGATTGCAACCAATCAGCTTGCTCATATATCCATACTTAACAAGTCGGAAAAAAATAGTCAAATTTAAATTTTTTTTCAAGAATTTTTCTTCCTGGCTTCCATCTCTTTCTTTTAAATTGAAAGAGTCCACATTTTATAACAAGAAATAATTAACAACATATTTACATTTTTTTAAAATAGACAAAAATATCCTAAAAATTCATATAGAATCTTAGATTTTTTTTTCTGTGCTATAGCCCAATTGTATATAGTTTACCAAAGGTTGTAGAGCTTTTTAGGACTCTAAATTAACAGTATTTCAGGTTTATATCAATAATAAACTTTAGAACTAATCACTCAGAAAAGATCATCTACTTTTATTTGCCTCTTTGTTTTATCTTTTTATAGTTTATGCATTTTTAACAATTGTATTTTGGGGATCCTAATCCAATTATATCTAATTGTATTACACTAGGGTCCTAGGAGACTCCATAAAGGATTTCTGAAAAAATAATAATGAACAGGAAAATAAAAGGAAAGACTATCAAATATTCTTTGGTTCTAGTCGTGCTTTTAAAGGTTACATTGGTAGATAAAGATTCCAGCACAGTTGTCATATAAGAAAGGGTTACAATGCGATTTTAAGTTTTAAAGATCCATTCCTATTTTTTCTTTTTTTCACTTTTTTCTTATACTACTTTTCAGCACTGTCACCATAATATAGAGCAAGAAAAGTATTAAATTCACTGTAGGAAACAAGCCTTCATTTTTTTTAAATAATGGGCTTATAACTATGCAGGACAAACCCTTCCTGACAGTGACAACTTTAAAGCATCTCTCTCTCCATCTTCAGCTGAAGGAAGTAAAAGCCATTGTTACTGATGTATGTGAAATTCTGGGAAAGAAGCAGAACTGGGGAAAACATGTATGTTCCCTAATCCCAGTTAGGGGACCAATTTGCAGTTTACCAATTTCCATACAGATGGTTGTATTCATTTCTCTGCTTTGATTATTTGCCCAGTTGCAAACCACCTTCCCTCCCCAAACACACACGTTGCTTGGATTTAGCTGATGATGAGGTCTGAATATTGCTGGAATGAAGAATAGAAGGGTGTTTGAATGTCATTATATGTGTCAGTGGGCTATTCAGGAGGACTAAGTTAGCAATGATTCCTCCTCCTTGTCATAAAAAAAAAAAAAACCCACTCTGAATATATTACCATGAGGTGGATTGGGATACAAAATTAGAGAAGTTTTATTATTAGTGAATGAAAAATAATCTATTCCAAAAGAAGCAGCCACATGTTTTCATCTGTTTTAGAATATTTTCTGATAATGCTGTGGTTATTCTTTGCTTTTAAGGGTTTGGGGAAATCTAGAGGATCCAATACAGGATGAGTCAGATTGAAGAAAGAGTATGATAGGGGCTATGGAAAAAAGAGGATCGAAATCCCAAACAGAATAACCTTAGACTAAGTTTAAGATGAATCTCTCATAGTAAATGCAGAGTTCTACAACTACATTTAATAAGACTTTCAAAACATATGTAAGATACTTCCTCAAATTAAAAATGAATTACCTGGGACTTCTGTAGACTGGATATAGGTCTAGTCTGTCATGACTCAAAAGTTTAGTCACTACAAAAATGTGAGCACAAGATCCTTGCTTGATAGTGATTGATTATCTAATATATACACTAGCTAGTAGGACAAATACAGCCTTTATTTTATAATGTAGCAAGAAAAATATAAAAACCACAGTGCAGTCTTCTACATACTAAAATTTGTTTGTTTCAGTCCTTACATTATTCAGTTCTAAAAAAAAAAAAAAAGTTCTTTTTCTTTCTTAAGGAGAAGTTCCCCTAACTTCTTTTCTGTGTGCATTAAATCAAGTCTCTGCTTTTTTATTATTATTATTCATCCAATAGACTATCTCACAGTTATAATGAAACATGGTTCTTTACTTGTCATTTTCCACTACTGACTTATAAGTTACTTTAGGATCAAGATTAGGTCCTAATATATCACTCCAAATCCAGCACTTTCTCTGAACATGGGATACATATTAAAATAGATAGATAGATAATAGATAGATAGATAGATAGATAGATAGATAGATAGATAGATGATAGATAGATGACAGATAGATATGGTAGATGAAGGATGAGAGAAAGAGAAAGGAAGGTTTTGAAAGCCATTTTTTTAAGATAATAGTTGACAAACTAGAGAACATGAAGAAGAGAAGAACAGAGAGGGGTCTTGAGACCATATCTTACAGTAAAAACCACGCAAGGATGCTACAGAGTAGAGTAATGGGTTCCCTATTGGGTATTTTCAAGCAAAAGCTTACTAACTCTCTATCCAAAAAGCTGGAGTCTATAAATGTCTCATTTGGAAGGTGGACAGAAAACTTTCAAGATCCTTCTTACTTTCTGGGGCACCCAGGTGGCTCAGTTGGCTAAGTACCAGATTTTGGTTCAGGTCATAATCTCAGGGTCATGATGTCCAACACCACTCCCTGCTGCCAGGAGCCCCATGCTTAGTCCAGAGTCTGCTTGTCCCTCTCCCTTCCCTTGCTTGTTCTTTCTCTCTCTCTCTAAAATAAATATATAAAATCTTTTTAAAATAGAAAGTTCCTTCTAACTTTCTAATTTATGAACTGTATATTCATATGTCAATTACCTTGTCTATCAAAACTTTTGTTCACTGACTTTCATTCCGAAGTAGGTGATTCAAAACAATTCATTGATTTGTTGATGTTAAGTTCTCCATGGTAAAAATTATCCGCTCTTGGAAATATTTTTATAGTGTCCAAAATATTAAAGGGAGAGATGAGGAATTTTGTTTTCATCATGTGTAACACTTGAATTATGAAAATTAGGAAAGACTAGAGATGACTTCAAGGTGGTAGGAAAAAATAAGAGTAGAGTTGTAGTGTGGGGCATTAACATGAAAAGATTAGGATTTGACATTTATCTCTGTAAACTAATCTGGAAAACAATTCCCTTAAGAGTTTTTTGGGGGAAAAGGGACCAGCAATTCTTTTGTGTGGCTAATTTACTCAAGGCTCCTTATATTTAAAATCTTCTAGGATACAGGTAAGTGGATATGTCTTTAAGATTCACACATACAGGGGTGCCTGGGTAGTGCAGGCTGTTAAGCAGTTGACTCCTGGTTTCTCTGAGGTTGTGATCTCAGTGTCTTTGGGATCAAGCCCCGCCATTGGACTTGTCGCTGAACGCAGAGTCTGCTTGAGATTCTCTCTCCCTCTCCCTCTGCTCCTCCTACTTATGCTCTCTCTCTCTAAAATAAATAAATTATTTTTTTAAAAAGACTCACACGTTTATCACATGATTTTTAAAATATTTCATCATAAATGATCCAGAATCCAAGGATCCAAATGACTCAGAATCAGGATAATAATAGGATCACTTTACATTTATTTTATTTACCATTATTTAAATATGACATGACATTAATATGAGCAATTTGTGTTGGGTTTTAATGAGAAGCAAACTGACACAACTGAAAAATACTTTCTTAAATCCACAGGCCTCTGCCCAACAGGTGAATCCCAGGTAAATTTGGAAGAAATTTAATGAACCCATTTTTGCAAAATTAGCAAATTCAACAACTCTTTAAACAAAACCTAACTAATTTATCTGAAATGTCTTTATAAACTGTTTCAAAAACTTGGGGGAATGGGAAATGACATCAATCTGTTGCCCTTTAAAAAAAATCACATATTTCTTATGAACCCAGTCAAGGATAAAGGTTTAAATCAGTCTCCCTTTTGTGTCATTTTCCTGAAAGTAGCAGGTCTTACATTTGATATGTTTTGGGTGGTCAACACCCATTAATGGCCCAGTGTCCCATAATAAATTTAGTTCTCCATAGCCCTGTAGTCTCTTAGAGTCAATTCTACGAGGATGACATGGGATTTAACAACAGTTGGGAAATCCTCTCTGTGACTTAAAGTCTTCATTCTCTCCTAACTAGACACATGCCCCTAATGGGGACCTGGATGCTTCTCAAGGAAGAACAAATTGGGACTTTTTCCGATGCTTTGAGTCACAAAGTCTTTGTCTAATGGGGTCACTTCTTCAGGAATATATATATATATATATATATATATATATATATATATATATTTCCATTCTTTTAAGATGAACAGCTAATCACCTCTAAAAAGAGTGCATGTACAGATAAGTTGATTTAAAATTTTGATAGTCATCTATCTGGGCTACCTCAACAGGGAGGTAAAATCAAATTAGGCTGTATGCATTTGTATAAAGGTCAGATGGTGAAAACAATGCTGAGAAATTATTAGGACAAATCTAGTTTCGTCAGGGCTGCATTTAATTGGGTAGCATTAATGGTATTATGTTTTTAAGCAAGGGCTAATGTGCAATTTTATTTTTTTAAATTACCTAGAGACATATTGTTTCTGGACTATTAACTTTTTTTTTTCCTCAGTATTTAGATCACAACTCCTAAAGGCTTAGCTATATTTTGACAGGTACTGACAAAGAGTGCCATGGAATTGTGACTCGATTGTCACCTTCAGAGTGTTCGAGCTGAAAAACTCAGGATGAGTGCTAGGTACTAATTAGAACTGTTATATTAGGAAAGCAAATACAATGGTGTCTAACATTAAACAAAGCACAGTTCTCATCAAAAATGGTTTCTTTTGTGTGTGGGTTAGTCTATAAAACCATTTTGCATGTTAATGAAGCACAAACAATTATTGCCAGAGTAACTAGTTTCATGCAATTACAAAAATCACATAAAAGCCCTATTGTTTGTTGTCTTATGATTTTTTAATGCTAATTTTGCACTTGATAATTTCGGATTTCATTTGTACCACAGTGCACAATTAGGTTTTTATATCTGCGAAGGTGAAGGCTAGTAATGGGAGAAATAACTCCTCATGTAAAAAAGTAAAAGAAATAGCCATTTCCAGAATGAGGCGATCAGACACCCTGAAAACATGGAGAAAGGCGATGAGGCGAATTTCCATCAAGTGAAAAGGTGACATTTATGTAGCTGAAAGAAGAGGGTAACCTAGACTCTTTCCTGTAGAATTTGGAGAGGGAGAGAGACAGAGACAGAGAGAGGGGGAGGAAGGGAGGAAAAGATGGGTGAAAAAAGAGGAACAGAGAAACAGTGGAAGATAAGGTATGGGAAGGAAACCAGGATGAAGACATCGTTGTGATCGTTGCAGAACCGCCACGTGCTGTGCGCGTGGTAAACCATCGTTACAGCTGTTAAACTAGTGGGACTCAGTGGGATGGGTTTACAAACAAGAGTCTATGGAGACTATTAGGTGCCAAAACTATTTAAGCAAAGAGATATCACTATCAGAAAGTCAGCGTGAACCCTAGCTGAAATTTTAGCAAAATCTGAATAATGGCTTCATTGATGAGGAATTCTTTGCCTTGGCATCAGGTGAAACGGCATATTTGTGTCTTGCAAAACCAGACTTTCATTTTTGACCCAATGAGTACAAGGGAACTTACTCCTCAGGTTTCATCCTCAGATTACAATTTCATCTTTTACCCTAGTAATGCAGATATTAAAGTGATTAAACAGCTTTTCCCCAGGGAAAAAAATAATTTGGCATGGTGTATTTAATTCATTTATATTTTAAAAGAAATTTTTAAGAAACTACAAGCCATTTGGAATGTCTGCAGTCACACTGTTTGCCTCCTGCAATGTACAGATCTCTGGATTTTCTGGTTGCTGTTACTTCCTAGACAGTGCAACAAATATCAGGTACAAGCTTAGATTTCACACTACCTTAGATGTCGTTGAACAGAGCACAATGTTTGAAAGGTCAGAATTCATTTTTCTGTTAGGATTCTGGTTCTTGTTTTTATTTACTGCAATTTAAAGCATGTAAAATGTTTTTAGCTCTCTTTCATTCTAATAAAATATTGGAAATATTCTTAAAATGAATATGCTTACACTGTGAGAATAAAAGCTCCAAGATCCCAAACATTTCACTTTTCATATAACTGGCTGAATTTAACCTTCTTTCTTCTGCTTTTTTGCATCCCCATATCCTCACTTTTTTTTTTTCCTTTGGCCTACTATTAAAAGCATTCCTCAGAACATTGGCATTTTCCAAGGGTGAATTTTCCTATCGCTGATTTTACAGTTAATCTATATCCTTGTTACCCAATGACTATGACTGTGCCTGTATATAGAAAATATATCTTAATATATGGAAATATTAACACAAACTTGCAACTATGTAGCATTTAGGAAATATTCACATTCCTAGGTAAATAATTGTTTTGTGGTCATCCCAGTTTGAAGGTGTTACTGTATATTCCTGTCTAACCTTTGTTGTCCATTACTACTATCTAGTTAATGGAAGGAAGGAAGGAAGGAAGGAAGGAAGGAAGGAAGGAAGGAAGAGATGGAGTAGGGAGGGAGGGAGGCAGGAAGGGAGACAGGGAGGAAAAGGAAGTCTGAGCAGTGTCTAAATTGCGTATACTACTTAAAGCAAAGAAAATCCCCAGAGTTTTTCTTTTAAATTTTGTTATCACTGTTGCCAGCTTTGTGCCAACATGATAATACATTTTCCTTAATGATGTGGAAATCTATCACAAACATTTCGTGCATTAATCATGTACATTTTCAACGTAAGGAATTTTGAAACTCTCTATACAAATGATTAAATCTGTTTTATATACACGTTTCCGGCAAAAGTAAGAATACATGTGTGTGTTTAAACGCCTAGCAAAACTGCCTTCTGTTAATGTAAAAAGTCATTTTTATATCAGAGAATAATTGGTGACCAGGTATAGTATGATAATCTTGAGTGTACGTTCATGACTTCTTTTGGTGTTTTATGGACCTGCAAAAAATATATTTAAAAAATCTACCTCGTATCTATTCACCCTCGGATTCAAGTCTATATCCCAAAACCTTAGTTCCTAGATGTAAAGAAAATTTTACATCATCTGAAATAATCATTCAGCAGTTCAGCAGTGTTACTAACGAGTCTAAAATAGAACTGAGTATGAGGGGTTAATGGTTTGGGCCATCAATAGACATTCTGGAGAATGCATATTTTAATGGGCATTACATAAAATCATCATTCTCAAAAAAGGATTAGATATATTAAGCATTTCAACATCATTTTTTCTTGTCAGTTAAAGCAGGTGATGCATTGTCTCCATAACATTTCCTAAGCCTTTAGACAAAACAGAGGTGGTCCAAAGGGCCCCTGAACGAATTCCTATTTATTAGTCATAAGCCATAAAGAGACTCGGCTGTCTCACATTTTTAAAATGATCACATATCTGAAAGTAGAAATGCCACTTAATAAAAAGAATGCCGCCTGTGCTGTTTCCCCTCCAAATTTCGTCTCCTGCTTTTAAGTTGGTCATTTAATGTAGGCTAAGGAAGACACTGGCAGCCTGGCCAGGAAAGGGGGACTGAGCACTGCCTCAGCATCTTGAGATCTCTGTGGCTAAGCCTTCCCTTCCCCTGCTGCTTCGCCTTCCTGAACAGGGTGGGGTGGGGGGGTTGGGGCAGGAAACTTCTTTCAAACAATACCTCAGTCACTAAGTTTCCAGGGAAGGAAATGCCACGTATAAGCTATCATCTCTCCTTCCTTCTGGGTTCCCTCCACCTCTTGTTCCTTCCCAGATGGGCAATGACACCTCCAGTCTAGGCCAGCCCAGATCCTGGGAAGAAAAACTCCCTCTCCTTCACTGATGCCTTTTGGCGGCTCTCCGGATGCATCCATCCCACAGCTGGGATGACTGGCCCTACTGTTTTATTTATGATGCAATCAGCTGCTGTAAGAAGGTGAACAGTAACTGCTATTCCATTGCATAAAAAAGCCTTTTTAGCCCTATGTTATAAACATTTAAAAGTCTCTCTCTTACCCTTTTAGAAAAAGCACAGCAGGAGGTAGATAGAGGTCACTGGGAGTCTCTAATTCATCTACATTTATAGTAGGTGTTGCAAGCTCTATTAGCAGAAAATGTATGACAGTCAGACCTAAGTTTAATGTTTTACTTAAAATATCTGCCTCTCCAGCTAATGCCAGAAGCTGTGCCCATGATTGGTGGCATGTAGACACTTACTAGCAAAAGCTTCCCCTTTGGCAGAAACTATCAGTGGGAAAACTGCTGTTACGATAATATATTTGAGTATCATCCCAGAAAATCCTGCTTAAGAGAGATTCCCTACACACCCCCCCCTACACAAGCCAGCACTCACAGTACACAATGCTTTCTCCCAACACAGACATTGACGTGCACTAAAATATTGAATGGTAACCAGACGTGTGTATATTATCTTGCAGTTCACTGGTGGAAATTATTTTGAACTGGGAAAATAATGCTCTTTCTCATCATACTAGCAAGAGTGTCCTAAAAGAGCTTCGGCACGAACACACCAACCTGGCTCCCTGACTGACTTCACCCTGTAATTATAACGGCTTCCTTAGTGGGCCCATTTCTTCTTTGGACACTGCCATCTTGTGAGTACTAAATACATCATCAGTGAGGCTCGTTCTCATGTATTACACTAATACATCATTGGAATGACAACTGCTTCTGATGATCTATTAACGCAATACATCAGAGTGAGGTGTTTGAATGGGGTATTACTCAGAAACCAGTGCCGTCTTCATAAAGCCAGGCCCAAAATCCAATTCCATTTAATTACACAGAATTCAGAGCATGCTAGCAGCGACCAATACTACCAAAATTCCAGCACCATCAAAGAAATTATTTGCATTCTCATTTAATTATCAACGAAATCTGTTCCTTTCCTGGAAACAGATCTGTCTGGTAAGTCAGTGATTCAGACTCCATGAGCTCACCATCCCCTACGACACACGAGAATCATTCCGCAATGGCCCATGAATAAAACAAATACTCTTTTCCCTATCCTTACTACTTCACATTCTACAGTCGTTAAAAAGAGCATCAGATTTTCCCATCTAAAACACAATTTCTTTGGTAAACACACACACTGCATTGAACACTCTTTGTTTGTAGTCACTAGACACCGTCTAAACATTTGTACTTCTGTACATATTATACAGAAAAAAGAAGAGACAAGAAAAAAGCAGCTGAATTTGCTTTAGAGTCAGTTACACTGCACTCTATGTATGTGTCATTTGTCACAAAGCTATCATAAAGCACACCCAATCCCTCTGTTCTTCATTTCTGTAGAGAACACATCTATTTGTGTTTGGATAGCTTACCGTGAAATTTAAATTGTGTCATCTATTGCTCTTTGGTGAGTGCTATGAAGATTTTTGCATTGTCTTTAATAATCAGATTTCAAAAACTGTGTCCAGCCATAATTAACATGAATTCCTTTCAGAAATTCGGAGTGTTACTTGCATTTTTTAATCCCTTGAGTGTTTTCCATTGTGTCTCATAACAATAATCCAGCATAATCTCCATGAATCAAGATTGTGCCGCATTAACCTGTGAATCTTACGTTGTTTTGCTCTCCATTAAAGTTAAGACCACAATAAAGTGCCACCACAGATTGGGGCCATCGTTTATGACAGAATTGAAGTCCAATTGTCCTCCTTCCTTTGTAACAGATTTTTCAAATAGACTATTTTGTTTAAAAAGCATTTATCTATCGTTAATGTCTTTGGAGAATTCATCTTGGGGTTTATTCTGAAGATAAATGCAGGCGTGTGAAGGTTTATGAAAAATGCCTCCGCGAGTGACATGCAGCCTGATATGAGTTACCACAGTCCGTTTCACATGTGGGGCAATCCGCTACTTGCCTTGCATTCATTATGTTTGCTTGCCATGTATTTTTTTCTTCCTGTTATTGAGATCTTTTGATATTATATACTCTTAACTCCAAAGTGCTGGCAGTAAATCTGCGAAGAATGATCTATATCTACATATCTCTCCCAATATATAATATCACGTTTTATATTACATATAATGCTATAAACCTAAAATAAAAGTCACCTCAATATCAACTGCATTCCTTAATAGTGATTGCACACCTCAAATATGCATTCCATTTAAACTCAGGATAAGAACAACAACAAATCGTCATTAAAAACTACCTTAAAAAGAAAAGAAAGCTGCCTTAGATAGCTGCTGCTTACTTTTGGGGCAGGAAAGCGTGTGTGTGTGTGTGTGTGTGTGTGTGTGTGACACAAGGAACAAGAACAATGGTAAATAATGCATGTCTTCTGGAAATATAGATTAATCAATCTAGTTTGAATCTGTGATAAAGCTTCCCGTCACCTAAAAAAAATGAATATAGATGCTTTTAAACATGCGACTCCTTTATTGAGTTTATAATTCCTCAAAAGTTACAATCCTGCCCTCCGTTTCTTTTTCTCTCTTTACTTTCAGTAAAGTTATCTGAATCTCAAGGTTTCCTTTATGCGTGTTTCTCATAATCGTACCCACTATTAATTGTCAGCTTTCGCTGCTTAAAAGAATTACCTTGGGGCTTGAATGCACACAGTATGTGAATAGTATGTAGTTGTTAAAAAGAAGCATGCTCACGATGAGCTCAGTTATAGATCTTTTTGTTCTTCTTTCCTTTGCATGGTCCCCTAGGCCACTTGCTAATAATCTCCACTCTTGCGCCTTTTAGGTTATCTGTCCTACAACCACCATCCCATACCGACTTAGGCAGTAGGGATGAAAAGCAGTGTCCCAGGCTGCTGAGTGCACCAGGTTAAGGCAGGGAAAATGCCCTCTGTGCTCCAAAGCGACTCTGCAGAGAAGTTCATGGTGATAGAGTTACCCCCCTGCCCCCCAGGATAGTTCAGGATGTCACGAGCAAGGGGAAAGATGGCCGGACTCCATCATTCTGGATGCACTCAGGGGCTTGAATGAATTTGAAATATAACCAAGTCTGAATGGAAGAGTGGTCAGAAAGCCAAGAGCAATTACTTCAGCTTGCAAAATGTTTAAACGATTTACTTCACGGGACAAATGCAGAGTCTTTATGTGCTGGGAACTCTTAAAACTGCATTTGGACAAAATTTGGTGAGGCTCTTTTCCCAAGCTGTTGGAAAAGGGGAAGGGAAATGATTTGAGATGCCAGCAGCATTTAGTCAGGTATTTCTGAAACCCAAACCCCTATCCTGTCACCTTTGTTTCAGAAAGTCTGACTCGTTCACATTTTCCATCACCTCGGGAAGAAAGCGCAGGTAAGTAGCTTAATTTATAGATTGATGGGACAAACTTATTTAAAAATTCTCAGTATGTTATCATGAATCATGTAGGCCTATTAAACTAATTGCTAAGTAAATTTAAGCAGTATTACAGTAGAATTCAGTCGAATTTATCATCAATCTGGAGAGATCTTTGGTGGTCTCATGCTGCCCCCCACAGATATGTCTCAGAACATTCATTATGCCATAATTACAAAGTCTCTTTGAAGAGGCTAAAAATCCCTAGACTCCTCTCATCAATTATTTTCACCTGTTAATTCATTTTGTGTGAGGTAATAACCTCGGCATAATAACAAATGTGCAAGTACTCCGATTTTGCAATTAAAAGCAGCAGGGCTTCTATTTTGATCATACAGACTGTGACATCCATCATAGAAAACAATTTGGGCCTAGCAGGATGACAGATGCCGTACTGATGGCTCTACTAACTAACTGCCTGTCCTAGGGAAAAAAAAAAATGGTCAGGCTTCAGCCTGCAGCTGCAAGCTATCTGATAGCTTCTGACCAGTCAGCAGGAGAAAGCCTGCAGTGACTAAATTACTGAAAGGTAATTTTACTTCACAAAATGAGGATTTCTGAGCCATAAACGTATGCATTCCAGTGGCTGCTGTAATTTGGAAACAAATAGCCCTTTTCATTTGAAAATGACTGGAATCACTGCCAGTGTTCAGGACGTTTTGTTTCTCAGGCTTTTACATGAAAAATACAATGTAATACTCATTATTTCTGCCCCCTTTCACATCTTATTAGACACAGAAGGCAAGGTGGTTATCTGTGCTCTCTTAGGCTAAATCCACATGAGGACTTTCCCCCCCCCCCCCCAACCTCCGGACAGGTGCCTACTTGATGGAAGAGATCTCTTTTTTGTTCACTCCAGACCGAGGCCGAGTGAGCTCAGAACAGGATCCCACCACCCCAGCTCATCGGAAAGACGCCCACAACTAACGTGATCACACCACAGGATGCAGCCCGTTCCCTGCACATCCTGGCTGTGAGAAAGGGGAATCGGATAACTAATAGATGCAGACGAAACGTTTCTGCCTTATTTTTGAAATCGTAATATTTTACAAGATTTCATAAAACACAACGTGCCTTCCCTTTTCACTTCAAAATTAAAGTATTTGGCATCTCACCCCACACTTCATTAGAAAGACTGTCTTTTGAGACATATGCTATTATACTCTTGCCAATTTTGAAGAGAAAACCATACAAATGTGCAAATAAGTTTTGGCTAATTGAAAACATAAATATTTTCATTATTACCTTCAATAGGGAAAGATCCCCATAGAAATTGAGAGGCTTTGTGCATCTGTTTCTCTTGCAAAACGACATTCAGGGAATAGATTACGGAACACAGGCCACTCAGTACAATAAAAGCAGATACGAAATGCAAACAAAAACCATATTATTGTGGATTGTTATGTTTTGGGGATTATGTGTTCCGATTTCTTGAGTGAAGCAGGACAACAAAGGATGAGGCAAAGACAAAAGGTTAAGCACAGTATGAACTTTCTCAGCTGCCGGGCACTGTAAGAAGATAATGCCGATTATGATGTTAACAGACAATAATGCCTACATTTTACACTCTGCTCCCACATTCCTTGCAGACTGTTTCTTGGGGAAAATCTACAGTTCCTTAGTCCAACGTGTCTGACTCATAAACCCTGTCATCAAGGACAAACAGATGATAGAAGCAGGGATGTGCTCCTGGAGACACATGGACCAGTAAGGGAAATGCTTCTTTTTTTCAATGCTCCAATCAGGCTCCTTCCTAAACCTTTGAAGGTAATCCAGGGCTGGACATGGGTCTCCCTTGACTTTTAGTAGGGTGATCCTTTCACACGCTCCATTAATAAATCCTTTAAACTTGTGCCGAATACCTGTGCATAAGGGCAAAAGCTTCTGTGAGCAGCCTGAGTTTCATACACAAGTTCTTTTCATCAGGTAGGTCAGTGAAAAACCCAATGAAAGAGACGCATTAGAACAACGAAATTGCAATTACCCATCCGAGATCTCCTTTAATGGGATGCCAGGAGGACTTGCCCTTTATGCACACGCTCTGACTGTAACTAATGCTCAGTAGCCATCAACAAATTATGACTCGTGACACTTTTGCTGCCGCAGTATTAAGCCCAAAGTCCAATGGAGAAAATATATGGTTTTTATTACAAAATTGTTCTTGTTTACAATTCTAATATCCTCTTCATTATCTACTTTTCCAGACATTTTAGGCAGTTCTGAAGACCTGGGGCAGCACTAGTCCTGTCATAAAGAGAAATTAATGTTGTTAAAGTTGGCCTAGCTGCCCTCTGGGACAGCTGAAGATGTGGAAATACAAGGCTCTGTTTTTAAAATGAAAATGATTAAAGGCACAGACACCTTGCTCTTGGAAGCAGCCACTGAAACTTTTAATAAAATATGTGGGCACATACTCACAAAAGCTCCTTCTCTTGTTCTTCGTATAAGTCATCATCTTCCCTTTCTCCCTCTCAAATCCAACTTTGTTCTCTAAGAAACAGCTCGCTTTAAAGACTAATAAGCGTAGAAATGACCTCATCATTATAAAGAACACATTTGTTTCATTCAGCAGTAGCTTACTCAATAATGACCAGGCACAGAGAGACCATGAGAGCTTTCTCCAGATAGTCAGTTAGCTAATTAGGAGCGCTCTTTAACAGGTAGTCTTTATGACAACCGACAGCCTCCATCTGGCCTCTCGGAAACACTTTAAGAACAGCCTGGCATTCACCACTGCGGGGGGGGGGGGGGGGCGGGGTGTGCACCCCTGCTTGCCTCTTCCCAGATTTCAAGAAGGGGTTTCCTCCGGGGGAAGCAAGGGAGAGACCACAAGCCAGTGGAGGTTACTAGAAATCCTTTTAGAAGGAGCCTACAGAAAGTGTCTTGAACAAAATGGCTCATATATCAGGAGAAAAATGGCAGGAAATAACTCAAAGGAAGAGAGCATAACCTTTGCCATTCAAGGGCCAAAGAACGGCAGTCAAGACTTCCCCTCCCTGATCCTCCCAACCTTAGTCATTTTGTCAGGTTAAGTGAATGCTCTCCACATAGAGCTGGGGAGTGATGTCACACCCCCATTCCGCTGTTTTAATTGTAGTATTTTATTCCAAGAGGTTTTGTTTTTCCACCATTTTTCTTTTCTTCTCTTTTCTCTTTAGTTTTCTCTTTTTCTTTTCCTTCCTTCCTTCCTTCCTTCCTTCCTTCCTTCCTTCCTTCCTTCCTTCTTTTTGACTTCTGACTTCTTTCTGATTTCTTTTTAACTTGCACTACTTGCCAGCAGTCAGCTCAGACACAAATTCATTATTATAGCCATGAGATGAATAAAAGTCTCATCATATTCTTTCATTGTTTTCACTGTTGGCTTGGTTGCTATTCACAAGAGTTCGTGTAGCTTCCTTACATATATAAAATTACTGGAGGATAGTCAGAGGTCACTGAGGTTCGTCGTCTGCATGCACACGACTCTCGTGTAGATCATTTCATCGAATGTCTGCTCTGTAACCAGACTTAGCAGACTGGAGTCACTCCTTCCCAGATTTTCAAGTAGGCTCACAGAGAAGCCATGTGAAACCACAAATCAAGACCGTTTCAACAGCAAAGGAAGAATGTCACAACTCCATTACAGTAAGCAGCTTGAGTATCCAAAAGATGGCCATACTGTCATGAAACTCCCCCTACCTCCCCATCCCCCGGCTGTTGCCTCAGTCTGCATCCACTTCCTCCCTGGAGTTTAGGTTTTGTTTTCTCTCTTGATTCCTTGTTCTGGAGCTCTATTACACACAGATGGAGAAAACATTTGCCCACACACAGTCGTTTGAGGGGTGCCAGGCACTGCACACTGCTGCAATAGCCATGCTTCCTCTCCTGGGGCCCGATACAAAGTGTCTGAAATTCCACAATTAGATGTCCTGTCCAGTAGACTTTGAAGGTTTTCTAACCTTCAGGAGTCACCTAATTAAGTTTTAATACCCTTAAGTATAAACACCTTAACTGAAACAGCTAATACCTTGTTGGAGATTAGTTGGCAAGTAGCGTTGAAGAAATTTAGCTTTGGGATAATCGTAGCAATAACATTAACATGACTGTGACCCCACTCTGTACCAGGCGCTACTCCGACTTCTTCACATGGTTGAACTTATTTCAGCACCACGGCAGCCCTTGCTAAGAGAGACAACTGAAGCACAGAGAGGTAAGTCACACGGCTGCTAAGGATGGCCCTGCTAGTCACACCCATACACTCTGGCCCCAGATTTGACGTTTACAAATGAAACAATTCAACGCCACAGTTCAATGCAAATCCAGAATTAAAGAGGATGGGGGATGCCATTTGAAGGAAAGAACACTTAAAAGTGATGCTCCAACATCATGCCGCTTTCTTCAACCTCTGCTAAAGGCTCACAGCATGACTACAACACCTCTTAAACAACAATCACGTATCAACAGCACTATCTATTCCTGTCACTAGACATTTCCCCAGCAACTCCTACAGCATTTTGCTTATTTGACCCTACTTTACTGTAGTCTTTTCCTGGGAAGTTATGTATCTACTCTCATTAAAATGCAAACACATGTTTGGGAAGGGGGGGAAGGGTTTGGCCAAGGATGAAAAAGGCATCTGCTGCTGAGTCTGTGGTTTCCTCACATGAAATATTTGTCTCCTTCACCCCAAGCTATAGTTGATGTCCAAACTTTCATATGCCTGTGCTCAATTATCAGGTAAACTGCATAAACCAAAAGGTGGAAAGCAGGGCATATCCTTACTGGACATAGTGTTCCTATTTTTCACCTTGAAAAATAGCAGAAAAAAAATAGCAGAAAAAAAGATCTTCAATTGAACATCTTCATCTTCCCTAAGTTAGAAAAAAAGAGAGAACATTTACTTTTCACTGATACCAAAATACTTTTTTTTTTTTTAAAGATTTTATTTATCCATTCATGAGAGAGACAGAGACACAGGCAGAGGGAGAAGCAGGTTCCATGCAGGGAGCCCGATGTGGGACTTGATCCCAGGACTCCGGGATCATGCCCCGAGCCAAAGGCAAAGGATCAACTGCAGAGCCACCCAGGTGTCCCCCAAAATACTTCTATGATAAAAGTTCATAATTATGTATAATCAGGAATATATGCAGATATTCCTAGTAAAACCTGTCAACTTACTGAATTATTCATTTTACATGCATATATATAAACATATATATACACATATATATGTACAATCTTATTTTTTATCAATGACCAAATATATAAAATGCTATGTATGCGAATATTTAAATATTGGGTAAGAATCACAAATGTATTTACCAAATATAGCAAAGCAAGAGCAGTGGAGAAAGACATCTATGGATTAAAGTCCTGGCATTGCTTCATTCCAGCTTTCTGACCATGGTAATTATTCTTTAATCTCTCTGCATTTTCATTTTCATTTTTTTTTTTAACTATAGTCAGCATACAATTGACCGGATTCCCAGAATTTACTAAATCTTGTAAAATCTTACTAAATCTTTGTCTTCTTTGACAATATCTCCCCATTTCCCTCATGCCTCAGCCCATGGAAACCACTGTCTGTTTGTATAAGTTGCCTATTTAGATTCTATGTATAATCTGTTTTCTCATTGGAAAATAGAATTTTGTCAAAAATAACAAAAATAATTTCTACTTCGTAAGGTTATTGTGAACAATAAATGAGATGTAGATTGGCTTATTTTTGATATACAAGGTAGGTACTTGTCATGTGGTACAAATACAATACATATTTATTGATATATCTCAGTGGTTTTTTCATTGATTTTACCTGGTATAGATAATCACATTAAATTTGCAATTTCATTTATTCTTTATGTCAGATATGTTTGCTTTCTATACTTAAGATCAGTACTTTTTTATGTCCTTTTTTTTTGAGAAACCAAATAATTAAGTAGACATGTTATATAATTTTCTCTGTTTTCATATCATTAAACTTAACCATCTTGTGAGTTTCTTTTGCCTCCTTCTGTACTGAGGGTAAGATTTTAAACTTTACCTTTGTATCATTAACTCATTTTTCTTCTAGATTGATCAAGGAAAGGGGCATCTGGGTGACTCAATAGATTGAATGACTCAATCTCAGCTCCAGTCTCGATCTTAGGGTCCCAGGATCAAGCCCAATGTTGGACTCCATGATGGGCATGGGGCCTACAAAAAAAAGCACAAGGGAAAATGAAAGAAGATCCCAACCAACTAGAAAAATGAGTGATAAAAATTGAGACATTACTACTGACCTTATAGAAATAAATACAGTATAAGGGAATATTATGAACAAATGTTTGCTAACATATTAGATTATCCACATGAAATGACAAACTCCTTAAAAGATATGACTACTGAAACTGGCCTAAGAAGAAATAAGAAATCTGAATAGGCCTATAACGGATAAGCAGAATAGTAATAATAATAAAAAAAAATCCAACAATGAAAAATCCAGAACCAAATGTATTTTACTAGTAAATTTCATCATATGCTTCAAAATAATTAAGCATATACCTCACATCTTCTTTTAAAAAAATAAAGAGAAAGCACTTCTCAACTTATTTTATGAGACCAGTATTACCCTGGTAATATTGACAAAGTTATCACAAGAAAAGAAAACTGGACACTACTATTCCTTATGAATACATTTACAGGGATCTTCAACAATATACTACCAAATTGAATCTAGCAGTATATAAAAAGGATTTATACACCATGACCAAGTAGGATTTATTTTAAGAATGCAAGCTTTATTCAACATCTGATAATCAATCTATACACCATGTTACTAGAAAAAAAGGACAAAACCTCAATGATTATATCATTACAATAGATGTAGAAAAAAATTAAAAAGAATGCAATACACTTTCATGATAGGAAAAAAATTCAACAAACTAAGAATAGATGTGAATTCTTCAAATTGATAAGGGACATCTACAAAAAATCCACACCTGCTACCAAACTTAATGGAGAAAGACTGAAAATACTTCCTGTAAGATTAGGAACAAGACAGAGATCGCTACTTTCGTCACTTCTGTTCAGCACTGTACTAAAGGTTCTAGCCAGGGCAATTAGGAAAGAAGAAATAGAAGACATCCAGATTGAAAATGGCACTTGCAAATGGCATGATTGTGTAATGTGGAAAATTCTGAGTAATCTAATACAAAAAATACCACACTCGAAAAAATTACTAGTAGAATTAACAAACAAGTTCAGCAAGTTTGTGAGATATAGCCCCAATATAGAAAATATAGTTCTATTTTTACATGAATAATAAGCAACATAATATGGAATTAAGAATATAATTTTATTTTTAATAGCACCAAAAAATTCTTATGAATAAGTGTGTAAAAAGAAATATAAAACTTGCACACTGAAAAAAACACAAAACATCATTGAAACTATTTAAGATGTAAATAAATGGAAATACATTCAGAGATTAGAAGAAAGCAATTGTTAAGAAGGCAATACTCCCCAAATTTATATATACATTTAACACAATTTCTATCCAAATTCCAGTTGCCTTTTCTGCGGAAATTGATGAACTGGTCCTTAAATTCTTATGGAAACTTAAGAGATTCAAAATAATCAAACAGCCCTGCAAAAGAAGAAAGTTGGAAGACTCTTACTTTCTGATTTCAGATTTTACCAAAAAGCAACCATAATCATTAACTGTGCAATACTAGCATAAGGATAAAAATATAGGCTGATGGAATTCAATGAAGAGTTTAGATATAAACTCATACATCTAAGGACACTTGATCTTCTACAAGGATGCCAAGATGCCAGGATAATGTAATGGGGAAAGAACTGTCTTTTCAACAGACAGTGGTGAGCCACCTTAATATCCACATGCCAAAGAATAATTAACTGTGTAACTGTTAGTTCTTAGCTTTGGATGGTTTTCCTTCCACAAGAAATTAATAGCAAACTTCATTTCATCAAGAGGACATTCTTTGGTCGTAAACAAAAGGGAAAACATTTTCATTCTGTCTCCATGGTACAGTGTTTCCATGGAAGGAAGGAGACCTGTAGTGTACATCTATATAGTATGACAAAGTTTCAGTGTGATACTAGTAATGTGGCCGTCAGGCACACATAACCATTTGAAATAACTACTTTGGCAAAATTATCCACCAAGATACCATTCTTCCTTTCTTTATAATTAATGTAACTGTGATTTCCTGCAGACATCCAGAAACACATATTTTTAATCTTCCTTGTGGGCAGGTGTAGTCATGAGATCCAGTTCTGGCCAATAAGATGTAAGTGGAGATCCCCTGAGAATTTCACAATAAATATGATTTCTTTACCCTTATTCCTGACTAGAATGTGAAAGTGAAGACCAGAATGTGAAAGTGAAGACCAGAGCTTCAACATCCACATTTTGACCACAAAATCACCATAAGAAAAAGCCCAAGGGAATCCTAGATCTGGTCCCTAACATCCATGAGCCCCTGACCCAACGTCAACAGGCAAATGATTTTCTGCTATGTGAGAAAAACAAAACCCCAATCTCATTATGCTATTATACTGGGGTCTCCTTTACCTGCAGCTAAATTCAATTTCCAACTGATATACCTAACAAAATCTAACTGGTAAATGCCATTATTTCCATTATACGTTGCTCTTTTTTCTAGTATTAATTGAATAATTTTCCCATATACCACATTTTAAAAATTCTGATGTAAGATTTGTTTTCACATTATTATAATGCAGCAACTTTACTTTTTAAAATAAGAGCTAATGGAAAGATGCCATACTGTTTCACGAGAAATAAATTAATAAAGGGAAAGTTCATAACAATGTTACTGAAATAAATTATACTGATTGGTTTAGCACACAATTAAATAACAAGTGAAATAAGCAGAGTGATTCAAACTTCCTTGATGGTGGACATAATGTATACACATAAAAATGCCTGAAAGAAATCAGGATATATAACGCCAACATGATAGGGCCTCACTGATTTGACAAGAGTATTCATTTTCAGGAGGAAAACACTATGGGATAGGAATTAAATTTCTTCACTTAAGCATCAGATTCAGTCCTTGTTATCTTGAGGTCTGATTCTCCAAGGGGCTAAACTATTTAAATTACTATTGTCTATACATATTCTTTGAAGAACCAACCAGTAGCCCTCTGCATCTATCCAATCATCAAGTATTTATCAAGAACCTGCCATGTGCTAGAGATTCCCTGGGTTGGAACCAGATATCAGAGGTAATTAATGCACACTTGATACTGGCCTTACTGGGATTATGTATGTTGAGGCAGCATTTCTGAGAAGAGACAGAAAAAAAGATAGTGTTCCCTGAGCATAAAGGAAAGTGATGGGAAATGTGGTCTTCAGGGTCCTGTCATGGGAGATCTTATATGCCATGTAAAGGGTTATTCTAATTAGTGGGAAGCTATGTATATCAATTAAGGATGCTTTTGATTAAAAGGAAAGAAAACCTTGATATATCAATGGCCTAACCATTTCTGTCAACAGAAATCTGGAGGTCAGCTGTTCCAGGATTAATTCAGTGGTTCAAAGACATCATCAGGGCTCTAGTTCTGTCCAGTCTTCCATCTGGCGTCTCTGGAGAGTTGGCATTATGTCTTTACCCTTCTTGCCTCAAGGTCACAATAGATAAGCAGTTGTCCTCATTAAGATAAGCAGTTGTCATCTTGTTAGGTGATCCAAGAGGAAGGAAAGGGCTAGATCAAAAGGGCTTCTCCCTTATGTTTTCCTTCTATAATAGAAATAGCACATTTCTAGTGCTGGTGCCGTTAATTATTCCAGAGCAAAATTTAGGCTTAAGTTTAGGTTAGGGCCGGTGCTGATAGAAGAGCCAAGTACAGGAATGTCTGTACCTTAGTCAAAGTTTTTCATCACATTTTTTTCTCTGTATTAAGACGCAGAAGACTTTACAGATTAGGATAATTTTAGGAAAAACAAGTGAAGCTGCTAAAAGCTAGGAGAACAGATCAAAAATAGGATCACAGCAATTGCTCGTTCTTTACAAATTTACTGAAATTTCAGCGATATCTCCTAGTCTTTTGTTAATGGAAATATACTAGGGATCCAACTGACTTCTTTCCTTGATACTTCTCTTCCATTTTTAATCTCAGTTCTACTTAGATATAAACTACATAGTTCAGAATACTGTCTGGATTCTTTGGGATTACTGATGCCAAAGTATTGCTTTGAAATCCTTAAAACCTCTAATAACATTTCTGGCACTTTGTTTTTCACAAATAGCAAGATTCTTTTTTTTTTTTTTTTTTAACTAACAATTTATCTTGAGGTATTGAGTTCATCAAACTGATTTCTCCAACGTTTTGATTAATTTTTAATCTGTGAAAATCCCTGTGCATGAAAGAAACAGGATTCATTTGACTTGAATTCATTTTCCCATCTAATAGGGCATCCCTATTAAAGACATTTTGAGTTATCTACTTTGTATTTTTGGTACATGGAATTATAGTCTTAGTTTTCAAAAATGCACTTCCAGATATGGCCATTTATTCTCAAAACCACCACTTCAGAATATTCAGTGGTCTCCTTGAGGATTCTTATATAGCTGTGTTATGATTCCTAGGTATATCAAAGTATATCAAAAGAAAGCTTCCTTCTGTGTCATTTTTTCCTTTCTTTTTAAAATATGCAAGAATAGTTTGTACCATATATTCCAGGATTTCCTGAATAAATCAGAGTTGCATCTGGAATGATACTTGGAGTACATGATTCAGGGGTAGATCTATCCCCTCATTATTCAAATCATTGGAAATGGCTCATATGATGTCATCAGCTGTCAAGAGAACTTAGTATAAAGAGACCTTCCATCTGCAGACATCTATCTGGCCTCATTTTAATTGTAGTGTCAACTCATTTGTAACATACTGTAGAGGTACAATAGACATTTAAACCTGGAATCTAGCATTCTGAAGGGCAAGCTCCTGATCAAGATGCATTGGAAAAGGAGGATTATAAGCTTAAAGAAAAGATAAATATGAGCTTGAACCAAACCTATTGTCTAAAGAGAAACCAAGAGTTTGCCATCAGGAATAAAATATTTCCATTAAGACTCTGTGAAGAGTAAAGGGCAAAGGACAGGAAAATTTTAATCTTCCTGGTGCTTTCACTAAATATAACCCCAAGTAAGCCAACCTAGCTAAACAGAGTGAATTGTCTCATGACTTTGAAATGTCAATAACTCTTTACAAACAACGATTTTTGCATATGGGTTAACATCTGTCTAATTCCCCAGCCTGAGAGCTGCTTCCATTTCTAAAATGAAATATAAGAACGAACAATATCTCATAACCCTGAAAAAATCAAGGTATTCTAAAAAACATAGGGATACAGGATAAAAATTGTTCATTTATCCTTGTACTGGCTGGATTTGGAGTTGATTTCCATTAGCCTGGCTTTGATAGAATCCATGTGGATGTGGGTGCTTAATAGATTCTGTTTGGTGATGGGGGTGGTGGCGGTGGTTATTTCTGCAGCTGGTTTTGTGCTGAAGCCAAAAGAGTATAAAATCCTTTTAACTAGACTCCCAGCCCCCATTTGTGATAAACATAGTAGGCTGCCTCACTAGCACCAGCAACACGTAAAGTTCAGTTTCCGTCTGCAGGGAGATAAGAGGATCTTAACGGGTGGCTCTGAGCGCTGCATTTCCTATTTCACGCTCAGTGCATACGACTTAGGTTAACTCTCTTCATATGTCATGGATTCTTTAACAAGCCCACACTGCCCTTCCCAAGACACAACACTTTCCATTTCCCCCAAATGTGCAAAGCTAATTGCCTTAAACCATACTGAATGTTTAAACGCAGTAATCAAAGGTGTGAATATTTAACTGGTTTTATCTAAATGATTAATTTCTGGTGTCTCTATGTAAATAGTACTATGCTCCAGCAGTCTCAGGCAATAGAATATCTCTATTTGTTATTCAATCCTGAGATTCAAGATACAGTTGTCAGTTGTATCACTTGACATGTATTGATGGTCCAGATATGAACTAGTGTCCTACGATAGAAGTGAAATTCCAAGACCTTAGTTTAAATTATGCAAGATGTTCTTCCTGCTACGGATTCATTTGTCATGCAACCAAAGGATCCCTGTCTTTTTAAAGCCTCTAACAAGTAAAGGGGATGCCTCTTATTGATCAAAATTATAGAGGAAATATAGTTCACTGCATGTCACCATATATGCTGCATATTATTGTAGAATAGTATATCTTGTTCCTAAAATTATCATCTCTGCATTTAATACTTTATGGACAGAGAATTTACTTTTTATAAACTGTTACATTTAATAAGAATGATTAACATATATAAACTTGACTTAAAAGTGAAACAGTGCAGCAGGATGTATAATAAGAGATGTAAAATTCTAACTCCTCTTCTTTGACTCTGAGAACCACTTCCTGGAAGTTATATGTGAACATTTCCTTGTGTATCTCCCATGTATCTTCATACATATGTGCACACCTCACAAACACACACAAAAGTATGATTGTACACATTCATGTAGTCACATGTAGATAGACGCAAGTGTGTGTTCTGTCTTTTTGCACTTAAAAATATATCAGAATTTACAATCTTACAATCTGTATAATATATATCATTACTTTTGGTGCCTGCTTAGTATCCTGTTATAAATTCCTAATACCATATTCTAAAAGTTGAAATGATGGGTCAGTAATGCAAAAATATACAGAAGATTTTTATTTTCTACAGGCTATTTCCTTGACATTCCAAATTTGTAATATATTGTTTGCCATCTAAACTTTGGAATCCACTGAGTCAGTTTGAAAAAGACAAAAAGAAATAATACCAGCACGAGTAAAAAGTTTTTTTATTATTTCAAGTCCCATCTCACAATTAAACTTAACTCATCCCATAAGCCATAAGGTGAAAATAAAGCATCTTTCATAAGTACATTATGCCCTAACCCACTATTTCTTAAGACATAAAATAATAAATTTTATTCTTGTCTTTAAATTCAGGATTTATACTTTCTCAGATGTCAATGAGGCAATAGTTTTTCAAGACTGAATCCTTTATACTTCTCTTCCTTGAGGTCTTACCTAATTCAAAACTAAAACTCTATAGTAACAAAAATGCTTGCATGCCCCAACAACATCTATAGAGTGATTCTATGACTAAATTAGAGCCTTTTTTGAATCTGTGACTTCTCAGGAAGCAAGATTGAGGACAGGTTAACTATTCCTAGTATATATCAAGCCTTGCATCCTTCTTTTCAGGCCACAAAGGCTGGATATGTGTGCAAAAAAAAAAATTACACTGGACTAAACAGGCAAGGAAAATTTTATTTAGGCAAGACTATTAAAATAGAAGATAGAGGCTATTACAATAGGAAAGATTAAACTCAATTCTGCTGAAACATAGAGAGGATATTTATTTAAGATTTATTTATTTGTTTGTCTATTTTAGAGTGTGTGTGTGCATGACAAAGGGGAGCAGCGAAAGGAGGAGGAGAGGGAAAGCAGACTCTTCGCTGAGTATGAAGCTCCACGGGGATCCATCCCAACATGGAGATCATGACCCAGAGATCATGAGCTGAGCTGAAACCCAGAGTCAGAATCTTAACCAACTGAGCCACCCAAGCACTGCAAGGTCAGACGATATTTAAACACTAGAGTGGGCTAATGGAAAAGTGCTGGAGGAATGCAGTGGATAGGTTTGTCATTGTTTACTAACTGTTGCTCATGCCCCCACTTTCTCAGAAACTAGGATAGAGGGGTCCTATTTGTTTTTCTTTGATGCTTATATTTCAAAAGGATGGTTCCCAGATCCTTGAGAAAGACAATCCTGCGTTGTAGAAATTTACACCTTTATCAATGGTAGGATATACCTACAGAGTACTAGGCCTTGGCAAATTATACTCTGAATTTTTCAAACTTCTTTAATTGGAAAGAATTTCTAGAAGGAAAATACTTCAAAGTAAGGTAGATGTATTTATTATTTAACTTAGGTCAGTGCAGAAAATATGTTGCGCTTTTCACCAGGATTATATATTGGTAAAAAATTACTTTCCTATAACTTAACATAAACCCCATTAGCAATCTTGTAAAGAAAAGAATTTGATTTTTGCGAAACTATATTGCTAAAAGATACACTGGTGCCAGGTTTCCCCTTGTTTAATATAATTGTAGCTTTGAAAAATAATTAATAGTTTGGGATGTCTGAAGCTTGACATTTAAAAATATTCTTGAATTATTTAGTCCATTTCCAGCAAAACTTAAATTTCTAAGGAAAAGAAGATAGTATTTAAAGCTTTCCTTATGGGAAACAAAAGTCCCATGCAAATGTCTGTCTTGCCACTAATAAATGATCTATTGTATCACTGGTTGAACTAGATGATTGCATTTCTTCAAAACCTTAAAACTCTTCCCAAATCCAGCTGCCTGAACAGGTGCACAAAAAATCATTTTATTAATAAGCTCCTACTGCCTTTGAGAACTTTGATATCAGGAAGGTTGGACCATGCAGTATCATTGAAAATTAAAGCATGAATTTGCCAAGAGTGTAGAAAGTAAATATACACCCTCTGCAATAGCTCTTCTTTTTTAAAAACATTTTATTCATTTATTTATGAGACACACACAGAGAGAGAGAGAGAGAGAGAGAGAGAGAGAGAGAGAGAAAGAGAGAGGCAGAGACACAGGCAGAGGAAGCAGGCTCCACGCAGGGACCATCCCAACGCGGGACCCGATCCCAAGTCTCCAGAATCAGCCCTGGGCTGAAGGCGGCGCTAAACCGCTGAGCCACCCACCCAGGCTGCCCTGCAATAGCTCTTAATGACTATGCCACTCTTCTCTTCTGTTTTAACATGTGATTTTACATTTTATAAAGTAATTCACTCAATTATTAATCTTGCAAATTAGTTTTGAAATCTCCAGTCTTTCATTGGAATCTGACAATATGACTTGTAATAGATGCTTAAAGTATTTGGAGAAAAAGAACCACTTTGCCAGTTGGCTATGAGGATAGTATTTAACATTTCTTTAGTATGAGGGCTTGATCATATTCACTCTTTTTCCCCCAGGATGAATACATCTATTTGGGAGAATTTAGCAGCATAGTAGAGCCATTTTGTGTCTTATTATTACATGAAAATGTATACATTATATGTAGAGGTTATAAATTGCACGTGCAGGGTAGATCACTTTGTGTGAAACAGGTTAATCCATCTAAATAATGCCAAAACTTAAAGCAAAGGCCTCTAATGCAATGGATTTGACATGTATTTTTCAATTTGCTTATTCAACATAACTTTATTAAAATATTCATCAAAGTCATCAAGAGCAAATACTAGTCATGTGAATTGTGATTGGCCATGTCAGTTAATGCATTTTGCGAAGAAAAAAAATGTATTTGCAATAAGACTCCATGGCTACAATAATTCTTGGTCATATTAATGGTAACCCCCTTATTTCCCACACTGGTATTAGGAAAGGAAGTGTTTTGGTGCACATCAAAACTATGTACCCTGAAATGTAATAGTAACTGATTGACAAATTGAAATATGCATTAGCCTCAAAGGTAACCTGTATGAACTTATGACTTCATATTTGAAAAATGTGAAAAATCCTTTTGAATCTCACTCATAATTTTCAAATCACGTTTATTTCAACTGCATAGCACCCAAGTTCCTTTGGAAAATGCAGGTTCTGATCATTCAAAAACTACTTGCAAGGATGTGTGTATAGCTTCCATTGAAAAACCAGTTAGTTCTCTGAAGGTTCTAAACTAACTGGTTTCAAATTCAAGGATGTAATACTTTGTATTCATCTTTTAAATAGTTGCAGGGTTTTGTAGTTTTATTTCTAATTTCATTTTAGCCATAATTTCCGTGGTTAATGTTTAGTTCTAAGTCTGAATTAAGCCCTAAACTATGATAAATCTCATTACATCTGGTGATAGCATTTATTTACAAGAATAGTAACAACAACAATAATAATTTTACTAAGGTCTACATCATGCTGCTCTGATTTGCATGTCATTTTTTTTTCTATTTTGGGATTAATAGCATGGTCTTCTGCCTCTGCTACTTCATGATCATTATATCTAATTAAAATGTCCCTTTTTAAAATTCAGATTCACACCTAATACTTGTAAAATAACAAATCAGTTGTAAGATATGGGATTTGTTTTCCTTCATAATATGACAAATATTATGGAAAAATTCCTAAATGTTTAGTGTTACAATTTTTAGTCAGATATCAAGTTTCATATTCTGATTTTTTTATTTTTATTTTTTAGTTATTTTTAAATTCCAATTATGGAAAAGAGAATGGAATTGATATTCCCTAAAGATCTTTTGAATTCCATTCATTTATATATTTCACAAATAATCATTAAGCACATATTACGTGCAAGTCAGTGAACTAAGAACTAGACATAGAGATGAATAAGAAACAAATAAGTTAGCCATTTTAACAATGTGATAAATTATATGGTAGAGTTATGGAGCAAAGTATTGTGAAATCACAGTGTGAGGATTGTTATAAGTACCATATAAATATCAACTGTCTACTTTGTCATCAAGACATTTTCTAGTGAAGAATGTTAATTGATCTTCTCAATCCTCAACTGACAGCAAGTACCTCTTAGTGTGAGTTTTGAGTTCATTAACAGAGACAAACATATTGGTGGGAAATAAAAAATTACCTTTATTACTAAATTTGAGGGTATATTTTAAGTGTTCAATAACAATGGGCTTTTTAATCCTGAGCTGAAGAATTGAACTGATGTGTTCACTTAGTCCCAGAAAGAGAAAGCCTGCCAGACCATGTGGTAGTCTCACCTACAGAAACTTATGGCATGGATGAGCTCCCAGAAAAAAGTGGGAGCAAATACCTAAGCCACACATACTAATTTCTCTCCCAAACTCATCAATCCCGGTCATTTATCCACCTCTTTGGAAGGACTAGGAATGTAGCTGATGACCAGGAAAATCAGAGAACAACCTTCTTCATGGAAACTATAGGAGTTGGGAAAACAATGTACCCCATTAAAAAAAAGACAACAGGCCCAAAATTGAGTCACTTATGCTAAGTCACTAAACTGAGACTTAGTGTTGGCTCTCCCAGAAATGGAATCTTATGCCAATCAACCAGGAATCCCCTGGTTAACATTAGTTAGGTCCTCTGCCTGAAGAGACCCCTAAGGAAAGTGATCTTGCCATAACCAATCTCCTTTTTGTCTAGTATAATTTCCTTGTTCCCACTCCTTTCTGCCATTATAAGTCTTTCATTTTGTACAGCTGCCCGGAGCTTCTTTCTGTCTGCTATCCTGGATCCTGCCTGATTCATGAATTATTGAATAAAGCCAAAAAGATCTTTAAAATTTACTCAGCTGATTTTTGTTTCTTAACAACCCCAAGCATGTACGTTGAAAATCCTAAAATGGTAGTGTAATTACTTTAATTTAGAAAGTCCAGAATGTCCATACCAGCCTTTAAACACTGCCAGATAGAAGCACAGTCCCATTACAGTCTTAAATATCCCTCTCTATTTCAGCACAGCAGTGTTCTCTCCACCAAATCTGCACTATCAAATGCATACAAAGCCCTCGGCAACCTTCTACTCCCTTCAAGTAAAAATTGGAGAAAACATGTTTTCTGCTCAAGTAAATGAAAATTAACCAGTCTTTTCTCAAAAGAGGAGAATTTGAAACTTTTCCTGACAGCTAAAATTTTTTATTCTTGCTGAGCCCTGTTTAACTCTTCTCCAACAAAAATAACCATCCATAATTTCGTTATCTGTGCTACTGTTTATAAAATAATAAAATGGGGACTTAAATAAACAAAGATAAATAAAAAGCAGATGTTTGACTAAAGCCTTACATAATTCTTCGGAGCATAGAGATTTTCAAGGGCAAAGGCTGTGGCAATTCAGAAATAAAGGCTTTTGTTTTGTTCTGTATCAAAGATAAAGGTAGATTAAAGAAAAGGAGAAAAGAAAAAAAGAAAAGGAGGCCAGTATACACTTGCACAGTAGTTGCAGAGCATGACACTTGTATATTGGGTCATTTTTGGGGGGAGGAGTCATTTTTAAGTGACCTAGAGAAATCTCTGAGCCTTCAAGGCTACTCAACAACTATCGCCCCCAAACCAGATGTCCTGCCCCGCTCCTCCCTCCTTCACACCTTTTCTGTTTCCTGTCGATGTCAGATCCATGTATTTTTCCTTCTTTCTCTTGCAATGCCACTTTCTTTTTCCTAGTTATTCCTATTATTGTGATGTCCAGATTTTCCTGATCCTCAAAATCCTTTATCTTTTACCAAACATTTGGTATTCTTGATAATGTCTTCTTTGGAAATCTCCCTCAACTTCTATGACGCTATGCAATCAGGGTTCTCTTAAATATTCCCTTTTCTTTCCTTCATCAGCTCCTTTTCCTCCCGGTCCTATTTTTAAGGTCCAGGAAAGCATTTCTGAGTGCCTGCTAAACACCTCCACTTCTATGGATACTTACAAATGAACAAACTCTGAGGACGGAGGCATATGTTTATTCACCCACCATTCCTAGGTTCAAATGGAGAAACATACATTAGCATAATATATTCCCTGGAAAGAAAAAAATCTTAATTAATTGGTGATTTTGATATAAATTCTGTGCCTTCAGCTCTTATTTCTCTCTGATAGCTGCCTGCCAGCAGAAAGCATGTGTTCAGATCAGCAGCTCAGTATTAAGTTTTACAGGGGAAGACATTATGTAACGAGAGCTTCACCTAACGTGGTCTGGGAACACGTGTCTAAAATCAAAAAAATAAAAAATAAAAAATAAAATAAAATCATGCCTAGTACAAAGTGGAAGTTATGGAACACTAAAAAGAATTAGTAAATTTGGAGGACCAAATAGACATATTCTAATACCAAGTTGGAGTCTCAGATCTTTTAAATATAAGAAATACCATACAAAAGTGAGACTACTCAGCAGAAGAAATTATGTTCATAAAAGATAAGTTCTGTGAGGTGAAGTGTGTTACTAAAGTATAGTTTGGAAAGGACATTTGGAGATTTGGGGATGAGCCGTAGATGAGGTCTGTTGGGAACACTAGAGACAGATTTTATGAAAACCTTCTGATGCCTGGTTAGGGATTTAGATCTTAATGTGTAGTAGGCACCAGGAAGACAGAGAGGTCTTTATTCATTACGTAACAAAATTAATCTTGATTTTTAAAACAATAACTGCTATTATCAGTGTGGAAGATTAATTGGAAGCACCGCTTCTCTATACCCAGAGTCTAAAGCAGCATTGGCTTCCCTGCAGGGCTTGCAAAACACAACTGTTGAGTGAATCAATTGTGTAAATGGGGAGAGGAGGCCAAGATACCCTTCAGAATGATTCAAGTGGTCACAATATGAAGAGAGGAGAAGAGCAGTGGTAGAGTCTATTGGAAGAATAATAGAATAATAATAGGAAAGGGCACACTAACACTTTAGCATTTGCTACATGTTAGGAAGTATTTTAACATGTTCATTTACTTTGTCCTCACAATAATCCTGTGAAGTGACAGTGACTCAGGGATTCAATTTGCTGAAGTCACACTGCGGGGAAATGGCAAAGGACTATTTAAATGGTATGGTGACTTTAAATCATATATCACTGCAGCATGACTTCAAAAGTGTCAATGCAGCTTTGTCCCTTAGCAAAAGTTCCCGTGATCTCTGTAGCTTGCTAAGATATTCTTCAGAAAAATATCTCTACAGAGTAGCAAATTGCAGAGTGTGTGTGTTTCCTTACCTGTTAGACATTCAAAAAGCCCTGACCCAAAAAGTCAACACACCTTGGCCAAAATCATGAACTCGCCTTACCACCCTTCCCCCTTAACACCTTCTCTGCCTACTTTATGCATCAATAACCCTGAGTTATACTCCTGGATGTAATGTTAGTCTCCCTAACTACTCACACCCTCTGCATTCAATTAAATACGAAGTTATGCCAAACATTTCCTAAAAATTCCTCAATCGGCCTTTGCTTTTCCAATGGTCCAACTACAGCCCTGGTTCAGACTCATCATCTGTCACATGTACTATCATCAGTGCTTATACTCGCCTTCAGACTTGCTCTACTCCAATACATTTTCTGTTCCACGTGTGTAAAAAATGTAGGGATCTCACTTATTTCAATATCATTTCTTTTAAATATTTTTAAAATAAGTGGAGATTTATGTCAAATTTTTTTTTTTGTACAGGTTATTCTTATGGGAAAAAAGTGCTCACCAATTTCCTTTACATGGAAAGAAGTAGATGCAAACGAACATCAATTAGAATCTTTTACTTAAATCCACCTAAGTCCAAATATCAATTTCTGCTAGTTTTCTTTTTTATTTATCTAATCCTTCTACAATCTTATCTACACTTAATCTGAAGGTGAAAGAAATAAAAGTCTCCAATACTCATCAAAGTCTGCAATATTTGACCATCACCTCTACTGGAACTGTGGTGGAAACTTGGCCAATTTCCTTGGGTACTGAAGTGATACTGTATGTCAAATGGAAGAGTTTGGAGGAGGAAATTGGGATGGGTAAGGAGAGAGAAGGAGTTTACAAAGGTGTTTAGAAATAGCATTTCTCAGGTACCTGGGTGGTTCAGCCAGTTGAGTGCTTGATTTCCTTTCAGGTCATGATCTCAGGGTTGTAAGATCAAGCCCCATTTGGGGCTCTGTGCTGAGCCTGCTTAAGATTTTTTCCCTCTGCCTCTCCCTATTTATTATCTCTCTCTCCTTTTCCCTAAAAGAATTCCAAAATGTTTTAAAATAAAATAAAAATAACATTTCTGCTCAAAGTTTTTTGATCTCAGTTCTGCTTTGTCAGAAGTTATATATATTCTTTTTCATGAGGACTCAACAGGTCTTAAGGAAGCACTTATTTCTATTTCTTCTAAATTGAATATGTAAAGTTTAAGGTAACTGAAAAATTTGTTTATTAAAGGAGATACTTTTAGAGGAAAACTTCAAGATACATAATTTAAATTTAAATTTATTTGATCAAATCCTAATATTTTAGTCTGATTAAAGTATGACCAAATCTCTTTCTTATGGCATTCAAAAGATAATTACCAGAAAATTTGACCTTTGTGATAACTCATTCACAAAATCATGGAAAGAATCATTAAAAATGTTTTATAACTCAACCTACACTATTAGTGACTGCAACCATAAATGCAATTCCATAAAGTTATTATGCTGAGTATATATTGCCATTTATTTTTTTTCCAAATATAACAGTAATTGAAAACACAGAATAGTTATGCTATGTATGGATATAGAAATAGTAACATTTTGCTTTCATGTGAAAGCTTCCGATCCCATTTTAGGCCAAAGTTCTGTAGAGTATCAACACCATTGTGTCTTTATTTAGGTTTCCATAAACTTCGGACATTTTTTGCCACATGGGTTTCAAGTGACAGTTTCTTCTTGTTGTGAACATCTACAGTTCTTTGGGTCTGAGTGGCTATATTACATGGTGAGAGACTCAAGAAGACTTGTTTTCTCTCTGGGATACATTATACAATACCAAGAATGGCAGTTAAAAAAAATTTACAAAACTTCAAATGAAGAAAATATATAAAATGGTTATAAAAAGAGCTGCCGTCAGTGACACAATAATATTATGGAAGCAAAGAGGTTCATTTCATTGGATTTAGTAAGGAGCACTTGATGTAGAGAACTTCATGGTTCTTATCACGAATAGGATATATTTATGGGAGAAAAGCACTGAACCTATCAGAGCAATGCTGGCTGAATTTCAGAAAAATAATAGAATGACTCATTTGGGATTTCCAGAGCATATTCCTTCCTGCATTTTCATACCTCTCATTTCCTTACAAGGATGCTTATAAAGAAGCATTCTCTCAACAGTAGTAATTTCTTTCTTTGTGAGAAGAAAATCAAATCTCAGGCTAGAGAACCAATGCTTATCATCTGTAGAAATAGTTTTTTTCTTGTAGACAAACACGTAATTAGGAAATTGAGTAACACATTCTGTATATTTACTAAATATCTCATGAGTTTTGTTCCAATAGCACAGTGTACATACTGAGAAATGCATTAAATCCAATACTGCAAATCTGGTCAAAATGTCTAATATTGGCATTCTTCAGGCAAACCTGAGTCTGTCTTTTAACTATTATAACCTATAACTTAAAATTGAAGAGAACCTTATTAACATAAGCATATCTCTACTAGAAATTCATATGCAAAAATAATTAATACAAAGCCATGAGATTTTGTTTTCTACTGCATTAGTAAGAAACAAAATAATATTCCCTGCTCAAATACAATTTTGAGTGTCGTATAAAGGTTTCACATTAGTGGATGGAGGAAAAGTATATATGGATAAATATTATAAATAGGTAAATCATATAGTGTCTTCCTTTTTAATAGATAGAAATTATATAATTAAGGTTTTTTCATAATATTTTAACATTTTCCTATATGTATCAGCCAATATCGCAAACTATAAAACAAGTTCCTCATCATGCATCCTATTTAAATTTAGTGTTTGGGATCATTGAACTCATTGACAATAATCAGGATTCAAACGTAACTTAAGTCTGAGTGAAAGCTTGATTTAAAATTGTTTATGTTCCTGTATTCCCTTTTGCTTGCCAAAAAATCTAAACAATTACTTAACTGAAGAAATGTTCTATTGTTTTGAAATGAAGTATACCTTCTTGTACTTTCATTATCCTTCTAATACTCAGAAAATGCTTTTTATCACAAGAGTCTATCTAAACTGGTTTCACAGATATTACTTCCTTCATGCCCACAGCATCTTGGGAGATATTGGAGATTTATTTCTACCTAGTTAGATATATTGGGTCAAGAAGCATTCACCGCCATAGTGAAGATTGACTGGTTACAACCACAAATCTTGATTTATTTATAGAGATATAGTAGAGATAATTTTAAAAGACAAATATTTTTATTGCAAGTAATTTGGGATGAGTAATTTAATGATTGTATGAGTATTACCATCAAAATGGTAAATCTATATATTTACATAAATATATATATACATATATATTTATGATTATGAGTCTTTGATCAGTCTATTGGCTAGTTCTTATTTGTAAGCCAGTTTTCTCAACAGCCATGAAGTTCAGTGCACAGAAGATACCTAGCCAAACTATGGCTAATAGTTACTAATATCTATACAGAGCTTTACAGCTTGCAAAATGGATGTGCACAATTATTTTACTTGTCCCTCACATCTACTATATGACAAACAGCACACATCATTATTATCTCCAGTTGGAAATGAGATAGTTGAGGACAAAAATGTAGCCTTCCCCAGGTCAACCTGGTTTGGTTAGAACTTTGAGCCACAATCTTTGGATTATAATCTAGTACTTCCTAATTAAACAGGTTGCCACTGCTAATGTTACCTAATGGCCAATCATTCAAACATATGACAATGTGAGTTTGGAACACTAGAGCTTTAAACATAAACTAAAACAAACAAACAAAAATTAAGATACAGCATGTATAATGGGCAAATAGTACATTAACTTTGTGAAACCTATTTCTAAAAGCTTAATGTCTCTAAATTTTATAATCTTACGCTTTTAGGAAAAAAAAAATTTCACAGTAGGTCATGATAGAAATGGATCCAAATATACATGAAACAGATTAATATAGACAACAAAAATATTTGAAAGATAATAAGGGGATTTTTTAAATCTGTGTTGATTGAAATAAACATGAAGAAATCTCTTAATAGAATTAGTTAAGATTTTATTTATTTATTAATGAGAGACACACACAGAGAGGCAGAGACATAGGCAGAGAGAGAGGCAAGCTCCCTATGGGCAGCCTGATGCAGGACTCAATCCCAGAATTCTAGAATCACTACCTGAGCCAAAGGCAGACGCTCAACCACTGAGTCAACCTGGTGCCCCAGAATTCATTTCTTTTAATTCAACAATGGTATAGTGATCTGTGCCCCATAGTCTCTTTGTTTTAATTGGTTTGGGGTTTGGTTTATTTTTCTTGTCATCCTGTATTTCAAGTATTTCACATCAGTTATATTACAAATTGCAGACAATGTTCTAAATTCCAGATTTCAAAAAAATTAAATAATTTACTTCAAAATAATACAAAATGATGTCAAATACAAGGCATCAATTTAACTCAATTCTAAACCAAACTACAAACCCAAAATAGACAGCAGTCAATGGGGTCTACTGAATCTACAAAGTAGACATTCATTGAAACCAAAGAAAACTCCCAAAGTCTAAATGTACCTAATACAACTAAATATACCTAATACAGAAGATGCAGGTACAAGCCCAAATCCAAAATTTAAATGTGGTTCAAAATAATAATAATAATATTTAAGATGAGCAGCCTGGGTGGCTCAGCGGTTTAGTGCCGCCTTCAGCCCAGGGCCTGATCCTGGAGTCCCAGGATTGAGTGCCACATCGGGCTCCCTGCATGGAGCCTGCTTCTCCCTCTGCCTGTATCTCTGCCTCTCTCTTTCTCTCTGTGTCTCTCATGAATAAATAAATAAAATCTTTAAAAATAATAATAATAATATTTAAGATATCTACTGAATGAACCAACTTAACCAAAAAATGGGAAGATAGCAGCTACAAATACATTGATTGGTATATGAGAAAAATAAAATCATGAAAGGACTTGAAAAAATCACAACTGAGGAAGAAATACACCATTCCTCTGTGAAACAGATCAGACCTTAAGAAAGAAACATAGATAAGATGACCATATTCTCTCTTATGTAAATAAATACACAGGTCCAAGGAAGCCATTTACAGATCCAAGTGTATTCCTTCCTACATCCTGCCCCCACCTCTACACCCACCCTCACCTTAGGATATATATGGCCAGCTTCTTGGAGCTTGGTGATTTAAGACCTTCATTTACAGACAATATGCTCCCTATTCTAATTTATTTGTCCTCTTCAATACGGATTATATATACTACCTTAGAGTTCATGGAAAATATCATTTTCCTTATACTGAAAAAGTCACTTTTATTTTCATCCAGTTTAGGAGTTAAAAAATATTTTTTGTAAAAAAATGTTTTTTGTTATTTCCTCTTATATTATCCATGAACATATAAAAGGTAAAACAGGGGGTCCTGGGTGGCCCAGTCGGTTAAACATCTGACTCTTGGTTTCAGCTTAGGTCCTGATCTAGGGTTGTGAAATCAAGCCCATGTCAGGCTCTGCTCTGAGCACCATGTCTGCTTGAGATTCTCTTTCTCTCTCTCTCTCTGTCCTCTTCACTCATGCTCTCTCCCTCTCTCTAAAATAAATAAATCTTTTTAAAAAAGGAAAAACAATTGATATTTACCACCAGTTGTGAAGCTTTGTACTACCTGGAGCATTTTGTATGTATTACTTTATCCAACAAATATCACTATAAAGCACAAATATCGCTATAATATATATATATATTATATATACATTATATATAATGTATATATATACATTATATATAATATATATTACATCCTACAAATATTACTACAAATAAACTATATTATTATTTTTATTTGACAGATGAGAAATTTAAAGATGACAGAAGTTAAAAACTTTTCAGATACCACAGCATCAGTGAGGGATGAAGAGCCAAAATTCAAGCTATGTTTGTTGTGGTGTTTTTTTTTTAATTAATTAATTTATTTATTCATGAGAGATGGGGGGTGGGGTGCAGAGACACAAGCAGAGAAAGAAGCAGGATCCATGCAGGGAACCTGATGTGGACTCGATCCGGGATCTCCAGGATCAGGCCCTGGGCTGAAGGCAGCGTTAAACCGCTGAGCCACCCAGGGATCCCACGTTGTGGTGTTTTTAACATTAAAATATTTTTTAGGGATTCCTGGGTGGCGCAGCAGTTTAGCGCCTGCCTTTGGCCCAGGGCACGATCCTGGAGACCCAGGATCGAATCCCACATCTGGCTCCTGGTGCATGGAGCCTGCTTCTCCCTCTGCCTGTGTCTCTGCCTCTCTCTCTCTCTCTCTCTGTGACTATCACAAAAAAAATAAAATAAAATAAAATAAAATATTTTTTACTCCTGCTAGACAATTCATATAAGAGATATTATACTTAAGTATTTCCTGTACTTAATTGGAAAGTAGTTCTGATTATTTTCAATCCCACCAAACTTTGTTTGAAAAATCTCTTAATATTTGATAATTTTTAGAAAATTTTGTAAAATTTTCTCATAAAAATTTAAGTCCACCATTGAAAAATACAGCATATTTCTGAACCACCTTCTTTATTTTGTAAGCAAAGTAAAAGACACTGAGACTTGCAAGAAAATCACATGCTTGACTTTATCTGTGGTATTCCCAGAATGATGGTATAATGAAATGTCACCACACTGTAATAGTGGACCTATAAACATGTCTGTATGTGTATATATTTATAATATTTTTTTGTGCCAAAGGGACTTTCAGGCTTGCCGATGGCTCTTAGAAATATACAATTAAGAAATCATACAAAACAATTTGAAACTTAAATGAACTCTAAATTCATGTTGACATTACCATAAATAGCTCTCGAAACATGTACTTCAATATATGCATGTGAATATGTTGCACAAAAAGAAAAAGGCCACATTAACATAAAAGGAAAGAACTTCTGGAGTTCAGTAACTTTATTCTTTCTTTCAGAAGAAAGAAATCTACATCCTAAGGTTTTATATGCTCAGTGTGTTGTTTGAGCATTTTTAACCCAGTAATTGACTGTGAAAGTCAACCTGACTGGAATGATTGGACAAAAGGGCATAAAGAGAGTCTTCAGATCTTATGAGAAGATTTTACATTTTGGCTTTCCAATCTGCCTTAGTCAGCTTTGGCTGCTATAACAAAAATACTGGATGGATTAAACAATAAATATTTATCCCTCATAGTTCTAAAGGCTGGAACATCCTAGTTCAGCCTTCTTACTTTTGCCTCACATGGCAGAGAGAAAGATTACCACTCTTATGCCTCTATTTACAAGGGCTCTAATCCCACTCATGAAGGCTCCAATTTCATGATGTAATTGCCTTCCAAAGCCTACCGCCAAATACCATCACACTGGGGATTAGGGCATCAGTATATGATTTTTGAGGGAGGGGGGTATAAACGTCAAGCACATAGTACAGCCTTCTCAAACATTTTAATTTTACTTTAAATGATATGTATTGAACTGTAAAATGTTACTGGCCTTTGGGGAAGAATCCTTTATATATTAAAAAATATATATCCTTTAGTCATCTCTGACTAAAAAATTAATAGTTAAATTATCACACTTTTTTCTTAAATGAGTTCTTGTCTGACAGTTCATGTACTTCTCTGTGGAACACAGAAATTTAAGAAGGTGCTCATGACTTTCATCCCATGGTGTTACTCCTATGAAAATGAGCTATAAGGTAAATTATTCATCTGAGCTTGATCCAAACACATGAGACCTTTAAAAGCATAGCGTTTTCTCCAGGTGGTGGTAAAAGAGGGAAGTCAGAGGGATTTAAACTGCAAGAAGGACTCAATGCTCTGCTGTAGCTTTGAAGATGGAAGGGCCATGTAGAAAGACTGTGGGTGGCAAGAATGTTGATGGTATCTAGGAGCAGAGCGGGCTCCTATCTGATGACGGCACTGGAGACCTGTGGCCATGAGGAAGTGGTTCTGTCAGCATCCTGAATGGGTTTGCAAGTAGATTCTTCCCTAAGCCTCTAGCTACAAACCTACTCAAGTTGACACCTTGATTGGAGCCTTGCTAGACTCTAAGCAGAATTCTGTTGAGCTCACTTAGACCTCTCACCTACAGAACTGAGCTAACAAGCTAATGGGTATTGCTTGAGTCTGCTAAGTTTTGGTAATTCACCTTTGCAGTGATGAAAAAGTAATACACTAAGATTTGTTTAAAAAATATTATCTCCTAAAAAAATTATCTCCTAATGGCTGAGTAATATTCCATTGTATCCATATGGATATGGAATATAAGAAATAGTGAAAGGGATTATAAGGGAAAGGAGGGAAAATGAGTGGGAAAAATTAGAGAGGGTGACAAAACATGAGAGACTCCTAACTATGGGAAACGAACAAGGGGTGGTGGAAGGGGAGGTGGGTGGGGGGTTGGGGTGACTGGGTGACGGGCACTCAGGGGGGTGCTTGACGGGATGAGCACTGGGTGTTATGCTATATGTTGGCAAATCAAACTTCAATAACAAAATAAAATAAAATAAATATTATCTCCTTTGTAAGTCCATGAACTTTTGCATCTCATTCAAGCTATAATCCCAATATTACTAAACAAACAGCAACATGATCTACTGGTCTAAGATGTGACAGAAACCAAAACATTCTTTATTTCATATTGAAAACCATTAGTGAGCTCTCACTGTGTGTCAGGGACTGGACTAGACAATGGTTATACGGAGGTGTATGTAAGAGTTACTACCTTAAGAACCTCAAGGCAGACAGAAAAGTAAAAACATAAATTGATACATACAATGATGAATACAAAATGTGAAACACTTCAAAATATGAAGATAGCACCAGGAAGGACATAAACATGACTGGGGACATATGAAGAGATGCTTCTGAAATTATTTATTATTAAAATGTTTCTTTTTTCATTACCTGACATATATTACTGAATATTTCCATTTCTTTGTCTCTTTGAATTATACATTTTATGATGAGTATGTTCCCAACAGTGTTCTAGACAAAGTTAATTTATTATATAACATATTGGCTTTTCTTTTCAATCATTTAATCTTTATCAAAGTAATCCACTCAAAGTATTTGCAGTCCAGAACAGGGTTTATGTATCTTTTTGTTCTATGGAGTGCCTAGCACAGGTATTCAACTGAATCCAGAAAAGTGCTCAATAAATTTTGAGAACAGAACTTTGAATCAGACCTGGGATATTTGCCCCATGAAATCAAAATGAAAAGGCATTTGAACATTTAAACATTGAGAAGAATAACACTAAAGAAAAAATTTAACAAAATATTACTTTTTAAAAAGGTTGGTTCAAATATCAATATGCAGATACTCTGCTTATTAAGGCAGTTAATTATGTGCTCCAAATAACAGGTTTATCACTCACCATAAATAAAATATGTAGAGTGTTTTTATTCTTTCTCAGAAAGGATCTTTTTATATACTTGCTTCATATATCATTAACATCATTTCTGTAGAATAGGAAACAAAAAAGGTTCAGACTATCTATACTTTAGAGATTTCTCTGTGGTATGTCACAAGTTACTGACACAGAGATTGCTTGTAAATATTAACCAAAAAGGATCCTTTCTGAAATTAATAGCCTTTTTTATTCTATACATGTAAGCAAAGCCTGTTATTTTACTGTCAGTCTGCTTGGTATATTTAACAATTAGTTTAATACTCAAAATCCTTAGGACGAAAAACAGAAGGGCTGCCAATTTCCAGTATGGCCAAGAGATCACTCACAGCCCCAGGCTAATGAGTTATAGTTTATTTCTTTGACCTCTGCTTGAAATGACTGTAAGATCATTTGAAGTAAAGTTTGAGCATTGCCATCATCCTTTCTGATTTCACATTTCTAATTAAGCCAAATATAGTCTAATCAAAACATTATAAAAGAATATTAAAATATTCTAAAACAAGAAGATTTCAAGATGTACGCACATGTACATTAACAACATGATCAAAATAATGCATTAAAGAAAGTGCCTCACACAAATGACTCAGTTCATATATAAAGAAAACTGTAAAGAACAAAAGCAAAGAATGTGCTAGTAACCCTATGATGGCCAGGTATTACAAAACAGTCCAATGTCTCTTGCAAATAAAGTTAATATATTTTAAAAAAAGGAAAGAAGGAAGGAAATAATATTAAAATCATCTCTTATTGGTTGTTCAGTGAGAAAACACAAAGTTTATCTTCTTAATAAATTTTTAAAAACTAGAAAATTGGCAAATAGAAAATGAATTATGATTCAATTGGATGAACTGGCATAATATTTCATAGAGATGATTTCTATTTACTATTATTAAAGAATTTTTGTTGTATTAAAGAATTTTAAAAGTAAATGCATACAACTATAAAATAAAAATATTTCAAAATTTTAACTCATTAATAGGTGAAAAAGTAAGATGCAAAATAAATCTGAAGATATGCACACAATCAAGTAAGTTTAAAATAATTCACAGATAGATACATAATTGCTTAATATCCAGTGAGCAATGAAATGCAATGTCTGAAAACCTGTCTTAGGGCAGGGAGGACGGGATCAAAGCATTTTTGCATTTCTACCATAAAAAATTCACTAGCATCTTTATGAACAGGAACATCAGTATCACTATCAGCCCCACACAAGTTAACTTCTACCTCTAAAAACTTCTAAACAGATCAGTTAAAAATAATAATAATAAAACAGTCCTTATAAAACCAGGTAACCTCAAGGGCCTGCTAAACATCAATTATTCCATTGTAAAGATAACCTGTAAGCTTTTAGCCTATTTTAAAGATTTCACATTTTTCCTCTAGAACTATGTACTTTTTATGTCCTGAAATGTATCCTTTCATTCAAAAAAAAAATTGTTTGATTATTTACATTTAGTTAGTTCTGGTACAAGTTATTGATAATGCAGAGTTAAATAAAATATGAATCCATCCATCAAGGATATTTTGGTAAAATTGATAGAATCAAGTGAATTATCACTTTCAGTCCAATGAGATAATACTATGAAAAAGGAATGAGTGAAGTCCAATATGAAATGATTCAGTAGCAAATAAGGTAAGCATATAAATAAACTGGGGATTTGAGAAAAATATTCCTGCAAAAAACAGTATTTGAGCCCAAGCCTAAAGAACACATAGAATAACTAGTTAAGTTTGTATTTTTCCCAATTCTGGAGGCTAAAAGCCTGAGATCAAGGGTCAGCAGAGTTGATTTCTTCCAGGTCCCTCTCTTTGGCTTGTAGATGAACATCTTCTCCCTTTGTCTTCACAAGGTTTTTCCTTTGTTCACATTCTGTCCTCATCTCCTCTTATTATAAGGACAATAGTCACAGTGGATTGGGATCCACACTGATGATCTTATTCTATTTTAATCAGCTCTTTAAAGGCACATTCTGAGCTACTAAGGTTCTGACTTTCAGGACTCCAACATATAAATTTGGGGAAGGAAGGGGAAGGAAGAAGACATAGTTCAGACAATAACAGCACTCAGCCTAAAACTTCATAAATGAAGACATTTACTAAAGATAAAAGATTAGAATGCTGTTACCACAGAGAAAATGGCTCATAGGATGGTTGAACTTAAAAAGGCACACCACGGGGACACCCAGGTGGCTCAGTGGTTGAGTGCCTGCCCTGGTTTAGGGTGTGATCCCAGGGTCCTGGGATCGGATGGGGCTCGGCACAGGGAGCCTTCTTCTCCCTCTACCTATGTGTCTGCACCTCTCTCTGTGTCTCTCATGAATAAATAAAATTTAAAAAATTCTTTTAAAACAAGGCACACCATGTAGTGAAAAAATAATTATAGCGACATAATTTTTTGACATGTCACTCAACTTATTTTGTATGTATGCATGTACAAAGATACACCTATACTTTCTTTCCTCCTATAATCTTTTAACCAGTAAGAATAAGACCCAGGACTGATACCCATTAACTCAGGAAAGGGAGTACCAAAATGATTTAGAACAATGAAGGTCATTGCTTCATTCCTAAGCTCTTAGTCTCAAAATGAACTTTTATAATCATATTCTTAAAAATATATAACAACTATAAATTTGTCTCAAAACTTGATTTTGCAGACAAGAATGAGAAAATACTTACAGCCTGTTGGAATGGAGGAGGGAGTGTGGGGGGGAATTCAGAAGAGAAAGAGAGAAGATTGAGAAGTTGGATGTGTGTTGGGGAGAGATAGATGGTACAAAAGCCTAAATGAGGAAGCATAGCTTTCTGCTTCTGAGAGTAATATGGTGCTCATGTGATGGCAGAATGGAATTGATTGAGAGAAAGCATAGTCTAGTCAAGATGGGTTTGGGAAGCTCCTCAGGTCCCCTGCTTATACATGGTATTTAGAATAGAGGTTTTCTTGATTCTTTGATTTCATGACAACTTTATACTTTTACAAATTATTGAGAAACCCACAGAGTTATAACATTTACTCTATCAAAAATTTAAAATCTACTGCTTACTATACTATAAATTCAAACAAAATTTTAATGTTAACAGGAAACACCAATACTTTTCAAAAAATAATAAGAAAGACTGATATACATTTTTCTAAATTTTCCTAATTTCTGGCATAATTGAAGACAGCTGGTTTCCCATATCTGCTTTTGCAGTCAACAGTATCTCTCATGATATGTTAATGGCATTAAAGAATACCCAGCCACATCCAGACATTTATATGGAAATGACAGGATTATGTAAATTACTTTTTTTAGATAATTATGAATATCTTTCTAGGGTACTATGCCAACACTCTACAAGTGGTAGTTTCTTAACCATACACTATTCCATCAAAATCCATTGGTCTATCTTGTACTTTGGTGGTTTTACCCATGCATATGTAACCAGTCATTTGCAAAATACTGGTTCACTGTGGTAAGAATAAAATAACTACTGTTACAAATTGGTACCACTGTCTTGATTTGTGCTGAGCGATTTTATTCCCAATTGCTTTCACACCATCAAAAACACTGATCTAGGCAATCCAAGGAGTCCCATATGCCCCAGGAGAGATACAGAAACAGTGAAAGAAAACTTGCCTTTTAGGAGAGAAGGTAGGAAAAATCGGGGCCTCATGATTTGAGACTGTGGACTGCAGGTGTGCGCCAGCCTCATGTTCAAAAATCAGGTGGATCTAGTCATATTTTAATGGATACCAGTGAAAAAATTTCGGGGTCAGACTACTTAAGAATAACCTCAGAATAAATCAGCATAAGAACTAGACATCTCTTCTTATACCAACATGGTATTTAAACTCACTAAAAATTTCAGTAGCTGTCAGACAAAAGGGAAGGAGAAGTTTGAAGGTAAGAATCAATAAATGCCTGAGCAGAAATTCATGATGGGCTGAGATAATGATAGCTGAAAGAGATGGCTGTAAGTCTAGAAGAAATAGAGTCATTTTCAATGAGCAACATAGCCTTTGATGTTTTTTTTGGTTGGTTTGTTGTTTGTTTGTTTGCTGTTTGTGTTCTCCTCAGGGTATAAATAGTGGTTGAAGAGCAGGGTGAAATGAGTTCTAAAAAGTAGAAACAAAGTGTGTTTTTTAAATATTTCTAATAAATGAGTGATTTAAGGTTTATAACAAATATAGCCAATCCTTCTTACATATATAACATAAGAAAATAAGAGATAGAAAAAGTATGATATATCCATGGACTGCCTTAGCTAAACTTTTGTTAAATACGTTATGAACTGTTAAATATATAAAAATAGGCATCCCTGCCTACAGAAACTGCTCCAAAAAAGCCAAATCTGCAAGATGAAATGTTTTACAGGCTACACATAAAATATTTCTTCATATTTCTAAAAAAACAATGACCTTCCCCCACGCTTTTTCTGGCATTTGTGTTTCCACTTCGATAATTTATTAATTAGGGAACTAGGAAACCAGTGTGTCGATTAAGAGATTTGTTCATATAACTTTTTTTTAATGAAAAGTTTTAAAATATAAAGAACAAATTATTTTATCTTCAAATAAAGCTTCGTTGTGATTTGCTTCTCAGTTATCTACAATAAACATGTTTTCTATAGTAAAAAAATTAAAAAATGTATTCCCTACTTAATCAGATTCCACTTAATGTGAGAAACTCCATTCTTTGCCAACACTAAAACCTGTCTAAAGTGAATGTTTTGTGAATGCATGACCCTTTAAACACACACACACTTATCTCTATGTCTATTCCTATGTAGATATCTATGTCTATTTAAGCTTAGGCTATAAGAAAAGCTCAAATTAAAACACTAATAAGTACTAACTCAATTTATTTTTACTGTGGGTAATTCAAACTTTTTTTAATATTCCTAATTTATATACTAGATATACAAAATAGAATGAAAAGTAACAGATCCAGTTATTATTTTAATTGATTTTGGAATCATCTTCAGAATACATATATAATTACTGCCTTTGAACATGAATGTTAAATTTTAATAAATTTACTTATTAAAATGAAGCCTTATTAAAATTCCAGTAAATGATCTGGAATTCAGTAAACTCTTTGTCCAAAGGGTAAAGTATCAGAAATGCTTAAGGCAGCTAGCTATTCAGAAGCCTCTACGAGAAAGTTAACCTTAAAAATACAAATCAGATAGATGAAAAAGTATGCAATATGCTGAGTATTATGAAACACTGATAAGATTGTAGAGTCTTGAAGAATCTCTAACTAGAAAGTAATACTGTCAGTGAATGACTTCTAAGAAGGTCAGAAAATCTGAGACTAGTTACAGAAAAGATGAGGTTAGAAGATACGTAGGATTTAAAATGTGAAGATTTGAATATACAATACCAAGAGGTAAATCATTTCAGAGTTTGGAACAGCAGTGTACCATAAGCATTTGGGCTCAGAATCATTTTTAAGGCAGCATAGTGAAGGATGGACTGGAGTGAATGGAAGCTAAAGGAAGGGAAATAAGTTAGAAAGTTATCAATAAAGTGCAGATATGAAGCAAAGAAGCTCACACAAAGGTAGTGGGAACTAAAAGAAGAAGATATACTCAAGGGATACTTGGAAGAAGATTAATATGACTTTATGATTATCATACTCACCAATGTTAAGAGGCACAAACTTACACTTTAAAATTTCTGAAATCTTACAATGGATGGTGTCTTATAATCACTGAGGCACAGGTGGGTATCATGACTTGATTATGTGAAGGTATAATCTTAAAACGTTAGAATGTCATGACTTACATGCAAGTTTAAAATAAATACATGTCTAAGATTTATTTAATTAATTAGCTGATGAAGAAATCAAAACAAAATACAAAACCAGTTCAGAGAAGTTTGTGAAGGCAAAAACATATATATGTAAGCAATCTAGAATGCTGAAATAAATTTGCTAATAGGTGCAAAATTGGTTTGCTTTAAAAGACTTTAAAGCAATAAAATATAATGAGTAAGCTCATCTTTTCAACTAGGTAGAAATTTTATCTCTATTGGACAAAATGCATTTTTATTTATATGGATACAAATCACTTGCTTTTTATTCTTTTTAAACTACTAAACATCTACCCCAGAAGAGTTGTATAATAGCCTAAATAACAGAAAGAAAAACACAGAGTGCATCTCCATATAATCAGATAATCTATAGAGAATCTACGAGATAATTCTCAGTACTGCACTAGCAAGAATACTTAGTGCACTCTGTTGGCATTTGCAAGCCTGTACAGTTTTTAAAAAGTTGTCATTGCCTGATCATAATCAACTATAAAAATTACCAAAACGAAATTTGAGATGAATAGGTGTCAGAGTCTTGAAATGAGATCCCAGAGACCACCTCACACCAGTGAGAATGGGGAAAATTAACAAGGCAGGAAACCACAAATGTTGGAGAGGATGCAGAGAAAAGGGAACCCTCTTACACTGTTGGTGGGAATGTGAACTGCTGCAGCCACTCTGGAAAACTGTGTGGAGGTTCCTCAAAGAGTTAAAAATAGACCTGCCCTACGACCCAGCAATTGCACTGTTGGGGATTTACCCCAAAGATACAGATGCAATGAAACGGCAGGACACCTGCACCCCGATGTTTCTAGCAGCAATGTCCACAATAGCCAAACTGTGGAAGGAGCCTCAGTGTCCATCGAAAGATGAATGGATAAAGAAGATGTGGTCTATGTATACAATGGAATATTCCTCAGCCATTAGAAAGGACGAATACCCACCATTTGCTTCTACGTGGATGGAACGGGAGGGTATTATGCTGAGTGAAGTAAGTCAATCGGAGAAGGACAAACATTATATGGTCTCATTCATTTGGGGAATATAAATAATAGTGAAAGAGAATAGAAGGGAAGGGAGAAGAAATGGGTAGGAAATATCAGAAAGGGAGACAGAACATAAAGACTCCTAATTCTGGGAAACGAACTAGGGGTGGTGGAAGGGGAGGACAGTGGGGGGTGGGGGTGAATGGGTGATGGGCACTGAGGGGGGCACCTGACGGGATGAGCACTGGGTGTTATTCTGTATGTTGGGAAATTGAACACCAATAAAAAATAAATTTATTATAAAAAGAAAAAAAAGAGAGAGATCCCAGAGACCAAAGAACTCACGTAAACCCTAGGAATCAAATGGTTGTGTGGTAAGTTGGTAGATCTGGTATGTTAGGACTATTTCTGAGCTTCAGTTCATAACTGAATAGCTGGTTCAAGAACTCCACAGCACCACCAATTAACAGCATATAATTGACATCAGTAGACTACTTCATCAACAATAGCACATGACACAGTCTTCTGAAGCTCATGTGGGACATTCCCCAAGATAGACCACAATGTGGGCCATAAAATGCACCTTAACTTTTAAAAGCATAAAAGTTACATGATGTATGCTCTCAACCACAATGGAATAAAACTAGAAATCAATAAGAAAAAAACAGCTGGAAAATTCCTAAATGCTTAGAGATCAATAAGAAACCTTCAAAATACCATATAGATCAAAAGAGAAATCTCAAGAGAAATTAACAAATACTCTGAACTAAATGAAAATACAAATTACCAAAATTTATAAGATTCAGCAAAGCAGTTCATAAAGAGAAATCCATGATATTAAATGCACATATTAGAAAAGAAGAGAGATCTAACATCACCAAGAAGTTATAAAGATGGCAAATAAACATGGAAATATTTTCAGCATCAAATGTCATCAAGGAATTGCAAGTTAAAACAGTAATAAGATTCCACTACTCATCCAGTGGAATTCTAGTCTGAAATCCAAAACAGTAGAACACCACATGCTGGCAAGGATGTAGAACAATAGTAACTCTCATTCATTGCTGGTAGAAATGCAAAATGGTACAGCTACTTTGTAAGACCGTTTGACAGTGTCTTATAAAACTAAACATACACTTGCCAGACCATCCACCAATCACACTCTTTGGTATTTACCTCAAGAGTTGAAATGAATGAGTTGAAAATTTATGTTCACACAAAAACCTGCATACAGATTTTATAGCAGCTTTATTCATAATTGTCAAAACGTGAAAGTAACCAAGGTGTCCTCCAGGAGGTGAATGGATAGATAAACTGTGAAACATCCAGACAATAGAATATTATTCAGTGCTAAAAAGAAATGGAGCTATCAATGCATGAGAACACATAAAGGAAACTAAAATGCATGTTATTAACTGAAAGAAGCCAATTTGAAAAGGCTACATAAGTATGATTCCAGCTATATGACATTTTGCAAAAGGCAATAATGAAGACAGTAAAAGATCAGTGAGTGCCACAAGTTAGTAGGGAGACAAGAATAATAGGTAGAGCACAGCGAATTTTTAGGGCAGTGAAAATACTCTGTACGTTACTATAATGATGGGAAATATGTAGCTAATTTGTCAATATCCATAGAAAGTACAACACCATTATCAAACCCTAATGTTAACTATGAACTTTGGAGAATCATGATATGTCAATATAGGTTCACAGATGGTAATAAGTGTACCACTGTGGTGTGGAATATCAACAGTCAGAGAGCTTGTGTATGTGTGGGGCCTAGGAACCATCTGAACTCTCCATTTCAGTTTCCTGTGAATATAAAACTTCTCTAAAATATAAAGTTTATTATTTTTTTAAAAGCTGGCTTAAAAGCTCAGCACCAATGACCCAACTGAGTGTTAAAACACAGACATTAACAATTCTCGGTTCCAAAGCAGATCAAAAAAAGTAGTACTTTGAAGGTTAAATAGCTTTAAAAGTATCTTGAACAAATTATTTTCTTCATATTTTAAGTGCAAAATGAATTGATAAAATCAATATCTACGTAAGTATGAAAAAAAGTATGAAAGTATTCTAAGTAAGAAGAAACATTGCATTATTGCTAATTGTACGGGGTTTTTGTTCAATATAAAATTAAAAAAAAAACATCGTTACTTACTAGCATCTTAGAATCATATGGAATATGGTAGAGTAAGAAATAGTCGTTGCTGGATGGGGATTTGGCTACTTATGGTGTCATCAACTAGTTTTATGACTATAGAGAAAGGAATTTATGGGAAAAGTAAATGAATTCCATTGGTTCATGGACTTCAAGAGAAGTAAGTGGCTACAGATAAATTTGGGAGATAGCAGTGTGTATGTAGATAAGATTGTTTAGAAAAAGAAGGTATTGAGAAATGAGTAGAATCAAGGGTGAGATTTTTATTAACTGAGACATAGAAAATTAAGAAAAAGAGAACTATCTAGCACTTAATTGATTAGCAGCTAGAATTGTCATGTCATATCCACATCCCAAACAAAACCAGTCTTTATGAGCATTAGATTAGCAGGCAATGAAATAATCCACTTGGCTGTTGGATTTAGCTGATTTTTTTTCAAACCATAGTGATATATTAATCAAACTCACCATGCCCAATTAATATCTCAGTCAAAAAAGTGAAAACACACTGCAACATTTGATTCTGTTATTCATTCTTTTTACTGTATACCCAGAATATATAATTTATACATTTTTATGCATAATGCCTTGTTTTGAAATCATTCTGATTGTGCCCCTAACACAAAGCATGTGTTTCCATATCAACCCTTATCATGACGCATTCTTATTTCCTGCTTGTCAGTTTTTTCCCCTTAGAATCCTTGATTCTCAGTGGTTCTAACACTGTCTTACTTCCACCATCAGAAATGTAGCACAGTGTCTGGCATATAGCAAGTGCTCAATAAATCCTTTTAACAAAGTTAATTGAACCATTTCTTAGGACTACGCTTAGATAGATAAGGGCCAATTGCATAGGTTAGAGGAAAGGCCGAGAACTTTCACACTACTTACAAGTTGTGTGATCTACAGAAAGTCACATATTCTTTCCCAATTTCCCCATCAATAAAATAGAGATGGCAAGGTCGTTGTCTGGCAAGGTCGTTGAAAAGGATTGATTAGGTTTTATATGGAAATAGAGTGCCTAGCCCTGGCACATAGTTACTCAATAGATGGTAACTATTATTATTGTTATAATTAATATGTCCCTTTTACAAGGACCAAATTTTAACCACAGGGCTCTCTGTGGATTCCATGTCCTCTTTTTATTTGACATTAAGTAACACTCATAAAGAGATGATGATGTGAAAAACAGCGCGATCTCTGTCTGCAAAGGACTTCACTGATTAAAAAGTCCTTCATCATTCTCAGGCATGGTCTACCTCCTCAGCAGTAATAATGGAGAAGAAATCATTTGGTAATAAAAATGCTGTCATTCTCTTGCAACTCCTCATTCTTATTCCACATTCTCAAACAATAATCATTCTGTTCCTGCATAAATCCTAGACTACAGGTAGAATTTTTATTCAATATGGGTACAAAGCTCTGAGTTTCTCTGTTCCTTCAGGAAACACTTCTAGCTGATTCCCAAACCTGAACTCCAGATAGTCCACTACATTTTTGCTTCAGTCTTGCTTACTGTTTAATGTTTGAATTCTAATCTTGAAGCTTCCAAATTCACGTAGCAAATTGGACAAGAAATCTCCCTTTGTCTATGTCCCTACATGACCTCTAGGGGATTCCCAGAGATAAAGAAATGTTTGTGCTCACCACCTATATTGACATCAATACCAATGCATTCTATCGGTACAAAGATGGAGGTGTGAGGTCAAAAATAGGAAGGAAATGAAAGCTGTGTGACTACTGTGCATGGGAAAAATACTAAGTCCTACATCATTGGGCATAACTATATTAAGTGCTGAGACAGTACTATAAGAGATAAATGATTCAAGCAGGGTTAGGTGTAGAATTAGAGATAGAAAGTTCAGATCAAAACTCCAAGAAAGACTGGAAAAAAATACTTGATCTTCTGAAGTAATACTGAGTATCTAAAAACTATTTTTATTATTATTTTAAATCAATAATATTCAGCCACAATTAGAATGTAGTGCTTATTTTTTGTAATGGTGCTAAATTAGTTAATTCTGAAAAAATATTGAGAAATCTTTAGGTAAATAATAAGTAAAATATGCAAGGTCAGATTTATCCATTTTAACTTAAAAATTCACCTAGAATGATTTTTTTTAAGATTTTATTTATTTATTCACAAGAGACACAACACAGAGAGGCAGAGACACAGGCAGAGGGAGAAGCAGCCTCCATGCAGGGAGCCTGACATGGGACTTGATCCCAGGTCTCCCGGATCATGCCGTGGGCCAAAGGCAGGTGCTAAACCTCTGAGCCACCCAGGCTGCCCTAGAATGATCTTCCCATAAGTTTGATATTTATTCATAGTCATTAACACTAGACACCAATATGAAGCAGAGTTCACATGAGAATTTTAATTCTACAGAAAAGGGTTATTTTCAAGTTTTTACCTCTTTGGACATAATTGAAAGTGTTGGTCTATCCCAACTATCTATAAAGTAATAGGAAGCTGATACTTTGTCCTTGATACTCCCTTTCCTCTGCAACTGATGTTTCTTTCTTTTATTTACTCAGTGATTTCTTAGAGGAAGAGTTCCATCTGCTTAACCTTATTTATCTACAAAGATCTAAAAATATGTAAGAGTGAAGCCAGAAAAAGACCACAGATCAAAAATTCAATAAAAGACCAAAATTTACAAAACCCCAAAAATAATGAAACTAAACTGGAAATCAGAGGTCTGGTGAAAGGCAAAGCATATAGATGAAAATGAGAAGGTCCCATAGTAATCTGCATCTCACCAATTTCGTTAATTCCCATCCAAGGAGCAAAGGAAGATACTGCGCCCATTACTTGAAGTTGAGGGAGCAAGATCTCTAAGAAAAAATGTCCTCCTTTAATAAAGCAAGATTACTGAGAAATCCACTGATGTCTACTTTGTTGCTAATTCAGAACAGTAATAACATGTAAGTAACAAAGTCATGGAGGTTGCCTCAGCTTTTCAAGGGAAGACTAACTTAGCTCCAAGAACTTCAAAAACTGTCATTGACCTACGGCTGTTCTGCATTCCTGCAGAACGATAATCAGTCTCCAAGGCATTCTTAATGGAAAAGTCTCGAATATGATACACATTTCTCTCTCACAAGACAGAAGAAACTCTTTTGCTGGCACAGCAGCCTCACTGTTGCATCTTCATCTGTATACTGGGAATAGTAATACTTGTCACATAGGATTAATAGGTATAATATTCATAAAACACTTTGACTTCTTAGATAGTGGACCCTATAAATATGACATATTAGCATTACTATGATAATATGTAAAGATACAGTTACTATATACCTAAAAATTTATCTTTTTCACTGATCCGTGGATTGCGGTTATATTTAATTACTATAAAATGGATAGACGGTCTTATTGAAATAAAAGCTGAAAAGACATTTTGTGTGTGCAGGTGTCAGTGGAATATTTTTTTATTACAAGCCAAGAATAAAAAATTATAGAAAAAAAAAGTAAAAATGGGTTGAGCTTCACGGGCTTACCACTCATTAGGTATTAACATAGGGGATAGGGTTGTAAGGACCTAAAACCTCTTCTTTCAAAAATTTCTTTTTTTTAATAAAAAGATAGCCCAGTGGCTCTCCTTGATTTTTTTCTATCAAGAACTCCTGCTATTTTCCCTTTTGCATTTATACTTTGAAGTGTTTCATCTACTAGATGAATTGATTACATAATAATGTTATTTTTTTATTAATATGTGCTGACTGGTTCCTTATTAGTCAGAGCTAAATAACATGCTTTTAAGTGGAAATGTATTACAACAATAACAACAACTTCAGAAGCAAAAGAAACTCATATCCTCGTCAATGCATCCCATGGTGATTCTGTATGCTTTTTTCCTCACTCATAGAAAAATGGAAAGAGGGGCACCTGGGTGGCTCAGTCAGTTAATTGTCTGCCTTCAGCTCAAGTCATGTTCCAGTGGTCCTGGGATAGAGCCCCTGTCTGGCAGCCTGCTCAGTGGGGAGCCTGAAACCGCCCTTCCTCCTGCTTGTGCTCTCTCTCATTGTGTCTCTCTCATAAATGAATGAATGAATGAATGAATGAATGAATGAAGTCTTTTTGAAAAATGGAAATAATTTTTATTAGCCTGGATGACCCAGTGTTGAAATTAATGCATTTGAAGTCAAGACAACAGTTCTCATAATGAGTTCTTTTCTTGAGACTGTGTAGGACAGATAGGGCTTTAAGTGAATTAAATGTTATCAATGATTCTTTTAATTTTCACAAAAGTCCCTGAGATAAACTGTGATTATTCCTGTTTTCACAGATGAGGAAACTGGGACACCCAAAGGTGAACTCATCCAAGTCACCAAATTAGAAAGAAAAAGAGCCAAAATTACTCATATTCAAAAAGAATTCTTGAAAACAGGCCACACAGTATGCACTATTAAGCACTGTGTATGCAGCCCTCTCAGAAACATGTGCAAAACTGAGGTAATATCTAGCTAAATAGAAGTTTAATTAGTGGTTGTCTCAAGGTTACAATTTCACATATGTAATAGGTATTCTGATATAAGTCAGAAACTTGGATCTACATAAACATGGAAGAGCATTAAAGAAAGGATAAATAAAACACTTTCTGCATGATATTTTAAAAAACAATTCAGGTTTTTTAAAATGAATGACCCCAACATATAGATATCTAATAGTATTCATTAAACATTCAAGTTGACTTAGCTTCCATGTTCTCTTCATGTGTATCCAAGTGAAGAGGAAGATGCATAAACTCTTCTTGAGGAATTTCAATGCCTTCCTTCAATGCCTCACTCCCCAACTTTTTCTCCAATCTATTCCCAGTAATTATCAATAATAATTCAACCACTTCCCTCTTCCACCTACAAAAACTGCACTGTCAGTAGTGGAAAACTCACCTTGAGGAGATGTCAAGATCAGTCAAAAAGAATATTTATTATTCTGATCGAATGAAGGCCATCCTTTTAGAAAGTACTGGAAGTATGATGCTTTTGGAAAAGTGTATGCTTTATACTTTCACCTATTTATAAGTTACTGATACATGGCAGCCCCAGTAGAAAGAGCTGTAAGAGGTGGTTGGAAGGAGATAAATAGGATACATTCCTCAGCTCAAGTATTCATGAGCAGTAACAAAAAGTATAAAAAGAATGTATAAATATATATGTGTATATATATACATATATATAATAAATATATATGTATGTGTACATACATATATAATAAATATATATATATTTTTTTACTTCAACTTGTCCTTAGGTCAAGTTCCAGTCCAATGACTCATCCACAATAGCAACAAATAGCTCACCATTAAGGCTAGTTGAATTATCTGTGCTCAATGAATCATAACTTAAAGCAGCTATTTAAAAATATTTTAATTAATTTATTTATTTTACAGAGATAAAGCTCACATCAGCATGAGGAGGGGCAGAGAGAAATGGAGACAAGCTGACTCCCCCCTGACTGGGGAGTCCGTCTTGGGGCTGGATCTCAGAATTCTAAGATCATGACCTGAACTGAAACCACGAGTCCAATACTTCACCAACTGAGTCACCCTAGTGCCTCTAAAAGTATTTTAATAGAGACTCAACCTTTCAGTTCTAGGTATCAGAATGTCTGGGGAGGGCGTCAGACTTGGAAAGTTTCATGGTTTTCTTTCCTTCCCTAGCTCCCTCTTTTTTTCCTTCTTTCTTTCCTGTCTTCTTTCCCTCTACTCCCTCTGTCCCTTTCTCCCTCTTTCCCTTCCTCAATCCCCTCTATCCTTTCTTTTAATTTTTTATTTATTGGAAAAGATTAGATTCACCACTGGAAATGTCTGAAAATTACTGTTTTTTAACAAAATAAAATAATAATTCTATATATTGAAAATGCCGTATCTCCGAAGTTCAAGTAACAGAATTTTTTTCTCTTTTGTAATATATAGGTAAGAAAAAGTAAGAAACATTGGTTATTTTTCAAAATAAAAGGGAAGCGTAAATTAAATATGAAAATCTAGAAACATTTTCCTTTTAATCTCTTGAACATCTGGACGAAATCATCAAGGGAAACAATTCATTGCCTTTTATAGAAACACCCAAACTCCTACAACCCTGTTAAAAACACATATTAACTAATTGTTAGAAAATATATTTGAATCCTGGAATTTACTACGTAATATTTTATATGTATTGAAATAATTTTAGAAATAAAATCCTACAAGATTTTGACTAAGTTAATAGTACACAGATTGCAATGTTACTGGACATACAATGGCCTTATGAAAAAGAATAATAAATATCCTAGCATGAAGTACATGTGTAACCCTATTTTGCCATTAATTACTTGCTGAACTCACTGTATTATAAGACAAGTCTCATGACTATCTTTCATAAATGTGGAAAAGCAATTTGTTATTCCCTCCTACATTCTGTGGGTTTTTATAGGCCGGTTCATTTTGTCTCCACTGTGAAATATCTTAAAAGGTACCATGGTATTCTGACTCTGGTAGTAATTTATTATTCCCGTTAATCTTGTAAAATTGCCCTTTGCATGTAATAATTTGTTATTCTTTTATTAGACCTTCTTCTGCATACTGTGTTTATCATAAAGATGTCACCATTGTGATGCCTAGCAACCATTACAATGTTCTGGATGTGTTTGCATATATTTTCCTGGGGGAGAGATCTGCGTGGTCCCTGCATGGGAGAGCTGTCAGTGGATTCTGATGTATGAGGATAAAAGGAGCCCCTGCTGCAGACTCCAATAAGCTCAAGTCACGGCCTGAAAGCAGTGACTTGGGCATCACTATACCGTGTTAGAAAATGTGTCAATTATCACATGGACCGCCTAAGGGTATTGCCTGGGTCTAGGTCATAAAACCATCAAGACTGAAGGGGGAAAAAATTGATGAAGAAGTAAGTTGAGTTAATTGATAACAAGGAAGCCTGGATATGGAATGTTCATTGTAACTTGAGACCCAAATTTTTGTCTGAGAAGCTTTCCTGTGGATGATCCCAGGAGTAAAACTAAACCTGTCTATCTTCTCCGACATAAAGTATGTATAACTGGCATTTTAGGCATTTCCTAAAAGCCAGCAGGTAGTTGTCAAACTAGTCAAGAAGCCATAAAAATAAAAATAAGATCATGCTAATAATGTTATAGTTGTTTTGCTATTATTGTGATTCTTAATATATGGTGCCACTGTTTATATGTGAATACAGTGGGGACCACTTAAATATGTAGCCTAGGGCTGAAGTCATGAAAGCTTTATGCACCATTTATGTAGGTTTCTGTGCAGTTTACTCAGGGAAAGGGGAAAATACATATTTTTCATACATTTACAGTGATTCCTAAGCTGCTTCAATTACCCTCTTTTTAAACTTCCTTCCGTTCCCTGGAATTACTGATAATATTTAAGGCATTTGTGTCAGATGAGTTCCTTCAAGAAATCACTATTCACTAGGCATGGGAATAATCATGAAAGAAAAAGAAACCAGCTCTCTACATAAGGTGGCTATGCTAGCAGAGGATGAGGCAGTTTTGTTAAAAACTTAAATTTTAATGAAAAACAACAAAAAATCATTATTAAAATAATACCGAGTAGGCTCTTTGCTAAAAATATTTAAGCATCCAGCCACACGTAGATCCTGAGGTACCAGGATGACTGTCTCAGACTTTTCAAAAGCACATGATTTTCAAAATACATTGTTAGGACACAGGCCAGAAAATTATCCCTCGTTTTATTGGTGTTCAACAAAAAGATTCTTCTACACTAAATTTTCAGTTTTATAAAAAACATATAAAAAGACATGGCCTCTCTCACTTAAAATCTAATAGGTGAAACATTTTTTGTGGTCATAATGTTAACAGCGCTGACAATTATAAGCAATATTTCCCAGTATAGATTTATCTTCTGGCACTGGATGTTTTCTTTGAAGGTAAAGCCAAATTTTGAATTAAAAGAAGCCATATTGGAAAAAAAACAAAAACAAAACGAGCTTCATTAAAACATTTAACTAAAACCTTTCATCTCTTCAATAAGAAGCATGTTTTTACTACCAGCCTGTATTCCAGTGAAGCAGACAGACGTTTTATTAACCCTTGTCTCTCATCTATTTTATTTTTGCATGAATTGGCACAATTTTTTTATGTGTGTACGGACAGCAATGCAATCTTCCAAGTAGATATTTTAAGTATTTTTTAATTTATAAACTATATGGCAAGTAGGAAGATGATAGGCTCTGGAATCTGTAGCCTTACCTTTGCTATATGCTTTCTGTACAATTGCTAAAGTTATAGAAGGCTTAGGTCACATAGCTTAAAAAAAAAAAAAGGAAAAAAAGAAAATGTCTAATATGGTAATACCTGCTCACCCTGCTGCATAAAACTATGAAAACCAAATGAAATAATTGCTGTTAAAGTGTTTCGGAAAATAAAGTGCCACAAACTATTAGTCCTAATTATTCACATTAAGCTTAAATTGTTTTAGCACATCAGTATTATCTATTATTACTATTTTTAAAATACACTCAATTATTAATTGTCTCAGATATTACTACTATTTTCAAAATACATTCAATTATTAATTGTCTCAGACTTTTGCAATAGGCCACAACTTTCTTTTGATAACTTAAAAAAAAAAAAAAAAGAAGAAGGGCTATTCCAGATAGATATCAGGCCATCAATTTGCAGTTTTTTCTTCCTTTCTTTATAATAGCTATAGGAATTTGTTCTGAAATGGGATGGATTGAAAGGCAGTTCCTTAATAAAAATTCCAGGTTTTGGCCTGAAACTATAGAACATGAATTTGGAGACTATTCAGTTTCAGTATCTTCAGAGGGATTCCACATAAAGGCAGTAAAGGCAGAGTGGAGTAGAGAGGATAGCAATTTAAACAGAAACTTTTTCAAAGATAATATTATACCGCATTCTATTAGAAAATAATAGCAGGAATGGTCCCTGAGGACTAAAATTTAATTGGACCTGCTGTAATAATGTGGGGGTGTAGAAAATATACTTTAAAACTGACCTGAGTTGTTTGCTGTGGTTTTCAATGAAGAGTTTGCTTTATCTTATTGCAACAAATTTATCTTCTAGGGATATCACAGGAAAGAAATAGGCAACTCTTCAAACAAGATAAATGGAAACTTTGTAATGAAAACTCCTGTATCTCAGGTTTATAACAATACCCACTCATTTGTACATGTGACATAATAGCTCATGAAGAAGGACTGCCTGTAGAAGAACCATGTTCTCTGAGATAATAAAGAATGTGCTGATATCCAGACTGGAAGCAACCGTCTTGACCACAGCAGAATTGCTTCTGAACTAGCTCTATACTAATTGACAGAATGCAAATAATTCAGTTCGTAGGGATTACAACCCGGTAATTAATTAGAATTACATTTAGCTCGGGGCACCTGGGTGGCTCTGTGGGTGAGCATCTACCTTTAGCTCAGGTGGTGATCCTGGGGTTCTGGGATCATGTTCCACTGCTTCTCCCTCTGCCTGTGTCTCTGCCTCTCTCTGTGTGTCTCTCATGAATAAATAAATAAAATCTTAAAAAAAAAAAAAAAGAGTTACACTTAGCTCAAATGATGGAAATCCAAAATTGAAGTTGATAAAATAAAGCCACTGTTTCACTCTTTCACATAAACAAAATGAACAAAGTCTGAGCATAAGCAGTTCAGGGCTCTTATGTGTTCCAAGAGTAAAAGGAATCTGGATATTATGTCATCAACATGTAGCTTTTATCTCATTGTCCAAGGTGACTTTTCAAGCTCCAACCTTCTAAGTTCACATTCTAACTGGAAGGAAGATTTAATAAGAAAATGTGCATGATTTAGGATAAAAATCTAAGCCACTGTTATATCCCAAATACACAAGAATAAGGATTTGGGTTTCCCTCACATACATCATTCCAAGTTAGTTTAGCTGGCTGTTCTTCAATTCCGTAGTCGCTAAAGGACACAGATTCCTTCTATGTTTTTCCTCATCATTCTTAGTCTTAGGTTATACAGCTCCACCTGGAACATAGAGATGTCCACCTTGAAGCTCACACAAAGGGGAAACAGTAGAACACATGAGCAATTTTTCAAGTCCTCGACCTAGAAATGACACATATTAGTCATTTCACTCATCTTTTATTGGCAAGAATATCATTACATGGGTACATTTGGAAGTGATTAAGGCTGGGCAAGGCAGTGTCTGCCTGGGGCATCTCCCTCCCGGCTACAAATGTATTACTATGGAAAAATAAAAAACAAATTTTCGTTTTTATTTAGAAGTCTGCTCCACAAATGGTCTATACATTTCTTTTAAAGTCACATATGACAGACACACACAACACTTTCATTCACTGGCACATAGTCATCTGGCCCTGTCTACTTACAAGGGAGACTGGGATTTACAGCCTTTCTGGCAGACAGCAGTGGGCCCCATGAAATAAAATAACATATTCTAGTAACAATAAGGAGTAGGAAAATTGAATCTCTTTTACTTCATGCACTCAAGAGTAAATGTACTAAGCAAAGGATATCATCAAATTTTAATTTAGAGCATAATATATAAGGACAAACTTTTTGAATGGAGCCAAGAGGTAAATGAGTATGAAACAAAGAGCCAGAGTGTGCCTGGGAACACAAACATGTACAAACTGAAACACATGAGATAAATTTTAATAACAACTCAAATTGCCTTAATAGTTAAAATCATGATCCTTTAAAGTAATATTAATTACTTTTCTAGTACATTCTTTAAAAAAAAAGATTTTATTTATTTATTTGAGAGAGATGAGAGAGAGAGCAAGCAGGGAGAGAGGCAGAGGAAGAAGCAGACTCCCTACTGAGTAGGGAGCCTGATGTGGGACTTCTGGGATCATGACCTGAGCCAAAGACAGATAATTATCCCACAAAGTCACCCAGGCACCCCTGTTAATACATTCTTAACATGCCAGTTCCTTTGCCTATCCAAGTTTGTTGGCTCCTTCAGAGAATTTACCATCCTAACTATACTTTGGTATATCTCCATAGAAATAATAACTAGTAGGCTTGGGGGCACCTGGGTGTGTAAGTGGGTTAACTGCCCAACTCTTGATTTTGGTTCAGGTCATGATCTCAGCATCATGAGATCCAGCTCTACATTGGGCTCCGTACTGGGCATGGAGCCTGCTTGTGATTCTCTCTCTCCCTCTCCCTCTGCCCCTCCCTCAACCCCACTCCCACTTGCACTCTCTCTCAAAAAAAAATAATAATAATGATATAACTAGTAGGTTTGGGACTATTCTCAGAACTATTTTACATATTTATTAATTTAACCACCTAATATTTATTGATACTTAATTAGTGTTAAACACATCTTGGACATCCAGAGTTCAATAATAGAAAAGGTAAAAAGTCATAGTCCTAGAATTTGTGTCATAATAGGGAAAGAGGGCTATAAAGAAATACTAAGGAGCACATTATTTGAAATTAGGGCTTATAAAAAAAGAACGTAGAGTGATGGGATGAGGTAGTCATTACTATGGTTAGTGCATTAGGAAAAACGACTTTGAGATCCAAAGAAATGATGTAGAGGAGGGTGAAGTGAGTTATGGCAGAGTCAGAGATGTCACATGGGACAAAATTGTGAAGATCTTTTAGGAGGGACTGAGGATGTCACATTTTATTCTGAGATGAGAAGCCCTAAGATGACACTGAGCATAAAAGTCACTGATTTTTCTTTTATTGCAATAGGATTATTCTGGCTGCAAAGTGACTAGTTAGGAGGATATTACAATAGTCCAGATGAAGAATGATGATGTTAGCCTTGAGATGTGGTCAGAACAAAGTTTGCTGATGATTTGGATGAGGTGGGCTAAACAGTAAGAAAAATCTAGATTTATCCAAGTACTTTGAAGCAATTGGCAGAATGGATGGATGTGCTGTGTACTGGGAGGGCAAGTGGCAAAGAATAAGCAGTGGAGAGAAGAAATCAGGAGTTATATTTGGGGCATGTTAAATTCGAGTTATATATTTCTAACTGTGTAAACCTGAGCAAATAACTACATCCCAGATTTCCTACCTATGATTTGAAAATAATATTATCGTTAACTTCATGAAGTTATTATGAGGATTAAGTTAGTTAAGACATTCTTATCTAAACTTTAGAACAGGGACAAAAACATAATGATGGCACAACAGTTACATGACAGGGAAATATAAATGCCAACTAAGAAGGAAGTTGAGTATATGATTCTAGGTTTGGAGGGGGGTGCTGGGGCTAGGGGTAGATACTTATGGGCTTTTGCATCTGGGTGATAATTAAAGCTGTAGGAGTAAGGGAGATGACCTGGGGATTGATTGCAGATAGAAAACTAAAGAGCTCAGACTCTTATCATCTGAGAAATCCAGTGTTTGGAGGCGAAGAAAAATGAGGAAGACCTGGATAAGGAAACTGAAAAGAAGTAACCAGTGAGGGAAGAGGCGATCCCAGTGAACGAAAAGTAAAACTTCATGTTTCCTCCTTGACACCCAATGGGCCAAAAAAGAGCAGGATTAAATTAATTAATGGAGAAAAATGGTATTTTCTTATTGTAGCACTCAAAGGAATTGAGATTGCACAGACATAATTGGCTCTAACTGAACCCTTATTGACAAAATGTGATTCTCACCACTTATTTCACATCATCTCAGAAGAATTTATTTAAAAATGTACTTTAAAATTTTGTCAGAGATCTATGTCAAGATCTCCAAAAGTCATCATGACATATGTTCATATTTAGTACTCTAGCACCGTCATATTCTATATCATGTCAAAGATCACCGGTGGTATTTCTCCATGACATATTCTACTATACTTCATTATCTTTATTTTATTGTATTCAACATTATTCGGAGCTCATTCCAATAATGGAGAAGGTAGAAGCAAGAAATTATATATATATTTGTTTGGTCTTCATACATAGCGATTCTAACAATCATTCTAGCATTCGAAGTACTTGAATATTTAGTTCATGGGAAAGATGAAAGCCGTTATTTTTCAAAATAAAAAATAGTTTTGATTTTGATTGCAGGTGAAGTGTGCATGTTAAGTGGTATTCTATCAAACTGGTTTTCTAACTATTGAACATTGTGTTTTAGAGGTGACAGTCTCTAAAAAACAATTTTCCATTTTCCTGACAAAACATTTATGTCTGATCATGGTAGCTCAAAGGGCCAGAATCCAAAATGGAATGGACCAGAATCAACTAGTAACTTAGGAATGACTGGAAAATGTTATTTTCCTCCAGAAGGGCAAGAATTCAATTTAATTTTCTAGGAAAGGTAATTTAGAAGTAATACTGCTGTCTCTATGTTCATGTACATGTAAGCAAACCAAACATTGTGCGCATGTGTGTGCATACACACACATACACACACACATTTAACATATTTCTAAAGGGTGAACTAGGACAGGAAAGGACACTGTCAGAAACAGTACGATCAGACTGGCAACAGTTAGTACCCAAAAGAACATAAGGAAGAATATTTAAGTTAAGTATAATGTTATAGACCAAGAACTCTGTTTCTCTAATCAACAGCAACTAGTTCAGAGATCTGCCAGTTGCTCAACCTCATGACCTAAGGTGATAGAAGACTCATAGCAAACTAAAACCAGCTGGTTATATGTGTAGAGTACACACTAACTGACTCTGAGTCCTGGAGTGGATGTACAAACAAATATGTGTGTGCACGCTGTGCGTCTGCTTCCTCTCAACTGCCCTCATTAGGTGGGATAAAGGCTCAGGCACACATTTAATGTAATTGCTAGTAAATATGGTAACTATTTTCTTCTACTAAAGTTACAAAAATTCTTTGAATTTTATATCAGGGACTAAATTTGTAATGGAAAATGATGTTCGATGGTGTTTAAATGCAGAGTATGTCACTTTATAAAGCATAGGACTCTTTTAAGTTATTTTTTTTTTTAACTTCTTGACATGTGTCACAATTTGGAATTCTGCTCTCATGGGATAAATGCCAGATTACATGGTGTAGTATTTTTATCCTCTGTACTTTCGCTGTAGAAGCATACAACATCAAAGGAGAAGCAGATCACTCACATCAGCAGAAAATGGAATAGGACTATAATATGCTGGCTTTGATCTTGCCTTCTCATAATTATCTTGGCTGCATGCATGCATTGAGAGTAAGATTTGAATTAATAAGGCCAAGAAATCCTAGAAAATGTAAGAGGTATCCCTGAATATAAGCCTCACCTATCTTCAACATGATAGATTGCAATGCAGTCTACCAAGTTGTGAGTTGTTAATTTAAAGCATTAATCCTGAAATGTTATTCTCTCTTAAACTCGTCACCGCTATATTTTAAGACAGCAGTGTTGGCAATTAAGACATCATCACTTTTTAGTTCAACTCTCCTCTGGTAAAGAGTGTTTACTGAACATTCATCTGGTTTCATGTAGGTTTTCACATAACAGACCTAAGGTAAAAATCATTAAATTTCTTTTTTTTTTAAGGTCATCATCTTAGCTCAGTCCACTCATTAAAGACTCAAATACTGTTTTAGGAATGATACTGCTTTTGATATGGGAAGTAAATCAAGCCATCAACATCTATATAGGATTTATACACAAAGTGTGGGGCTATTATATTCTGAGCCAATCTTTTCATTTTCCTATCTGCTTGTTTACCAGTGTCGATTACTATATTGGCTGAGAGGATCCTATTTTCCCCTACCTGAGTAAAAATTACCCTATCTATTGGAGGTTAATAGGTCACTATGTTTCAGGAGTATCAAGGGTCAGTAGACTCTAGAGATTAGGAAGTTTTCTGCAGCAAAATATTTCTGCAATGTATGAGGATTCAATTCACTTTGTAATAACTGATTAGCCACCACATAAGAGAGCCGTAGCACTCAGTAGACACCAAATAGTAGGTGTTTTGCTTATATAAAAGTGTCTCACGAGACATTGTGTACATCCTAATTGAAGACTGCTTCACCTAACAGTAGGATCAAGACTGCTCTTTTATAAACTTGTTAACTAATCTGTACCTGAAATAAATTAGAACCAATGTGTTCCATTTTTATCTGCTAAATGCAAGTTAAATGCACATGAATAGAGCCATCAGACTGAATAATAGGGAAGCGAACCTCTGTTTTCTTCAAAACATCATATAAAAAGAGAAAAAAAAGATGTTTTAAATCTTACAAAGCAGGGTTAGAAGTCATTTGTGTAGCAAACTGACAAAAGAACAAACTTCTTTTAAGAAATGTTTCCTCTTGGGATTTAAAATAATTCCTGTTTCTCTCTAACGATCCAAACTCATTTTGTAATAAATTAAGGTTGAGAAATAAAGAATTTCCTTCCAAAGAAAACAGCAGCCACAGCTTTCATATTTTTTCAGTGTTGTGAATTTTAGTTTGTGGTGTAAACAATTATGAGAGTACTTACTTTACTAAAAGTGGTGTTCAATTCTATCTAGTGACTTTTCAAGAGAGCTAAATACACAGGATACTCTTTAACCGGTGCTTATATATACTCAGCCAGGAAAGCTGAAAATAACGAGCATTCCAGAGTTGTGATAGGGAACGCTACATATCCTTGCCTCCTATTGCAGACCTCCCATATCCAGATTTGTGCTGGGATGTGGTGTGCTTGCCTCTATTTGGTTATCTGTAGAGTGGGCCAGAAGCCAAACAAGACTCAATTCCAGTGAAAGGGAAAGCTTTGTTTGCACCCCACCCGCTAAAGTGCTGACAAGCAAGAAACCAATCATTCTCCTAAGTATGTGCTAGCTTCCCATGGAGGTTTTATTTTTCACTACGGGTAAAATGAGAAATGTTGGAAGTTTACAGACCAACAATTAGCTAACCAAAAGTAAGCATCCAGTCTTCAGTAACACGAAGGCATCTTAAAGGGGAGTTATGTCTTGTCTTTACTGGAGTTGAAGTGCTGGAGGAACTTGTTAATTTAGGGGAGAAAAAGGCATGTGAACAGGTGTACCACCGTGATCAGAAATATCCTTTAAAAAAAAAAAGTATCATCATGTAGGCTCCCTATGCAGAAACAAGGAGTAAGCCTCAGCAATCAGAGTTGGCCTCTTGTTGCAAAATTCATATGGTCTCAGTAGCTTGCAGCCCTGCCAACCAAAATTCTAAAAACTGTTTTTCCCCCTCTCCCACATCGCTCAAGTTCCTTGCAGTCTTAAGTGTTGGAGAAAAGGTCACTGGAGTTAAAGCAGCGGCTGGGAGGACTTCCCATATAAGCAAAGCCCATCCCCAGTGGCTGTTACATGTTCGTTTTTGCAGCTGAATGGAATCCAACAGGGGCAGACTTGGATTCAGGCTCACATCAGCCCAGTCCCTTCAGCAGAGCCTGGATATTAAAAGTAGGGGTGATTTAGGGAGCTGTGTGTGTTGGCATCCATCAGCCAAGAAGTGCAACATACTACTCAGATCTGGGAAGTCCTTCAGCTGGCTGTGTGCTCTCACCACTGCCTAAGAGTATTCGAGCACAAGATGTCTTTCCTTGTGCATTGAATGACTGTGGTGCACTCTTCGAACAGAAGGAAATATAAGACATCCAGAGTGGTTTAGGAACACCAAAGCTTCCTTCTCTGGTTTTTACTTGAACATAAAATATATTTAAAAAGCCTAAAGTTATTTTATACCAGAAATGTACAGATTCCAACATCAGCACCAGATATAAAAGTAAATTATTTCAGTAATAGAACCTTGTGGTGCAAAAGCCCCTCCACAAACAACAGCTCCTTCACAATCGCTAAGCCTATCAATTACATTTTATTATTTCTCTGAATTGTGGCATTGCAAAAATTTTAGTGTTAGGTTGTTTATAGCACTTGCATATTTCTTCAGAATGCCTAAAACAAAGAGACTTTCCTGCAAATGACAGACTGTAATTTCCATATTTCAACAAATCTCTTTCATTTTCTAAATAAACAACAGAAATTTCTATCTGAGGTCTCTGTGACCTGATGACTCAGCCAGTAATTCAAACTTCTAGTGCCTGAAGCAAGCAACATTTTGGAGAACTGTGGATTTAAGGGTCGTGCCGGAGGAAATAGCCATTTCAGAAAGACAGTGGGTGAATTTCCATTCCCACTAATCGTGTGCTATATTGGCTGATATTTAACTCACTTGTTTTATGTTAATAATTTGGGGAGAGACAGAACTTACTAGAAGCTGCAAGTCCATATTTATGCCTCTGCCTTTGCCCATACATTTCACTTAAAATACAGACACTAAGGACATTCTATTCCGGGCTATCTAAGGGTAAGGGTGTGTTACTGTTTTCTTGTGGCTGCCAACCACACAGCATAATTTCATAGATATAATTATTACCCTGATCTAGGGCTTCACTATTGAATTAAATACTGCAGATCTTTGTTCCCACACTGGCTAAGTTGACTCTTTTTTGTGTGTGTGTGTGTGTAATTTTACCAATAATACACTCTATCAAAATAATTAAGCATAAGATAAAAAGAGATAGTGGTCTTTAAATTTTTGAATCCTGACCTGAAATGAAAAAAAAATGTTAATAAATACAAAATACTTGTGACCTCTCCAACTGTCAGGATAATGCTATTAAAAGAGACATGATAGTGATAATAAAATCTCAAAATATTTGTGACTTTCTAAAAAACATAGAACTCAAAAGTTTGCGATCAGGGATGTATGTGCAGGAAAAACCTACACATAAGTATTGTATGATTCTTAAATGAAAACAAGAAAGAGTTGGGACGCCTAGGTGGTTCAGTGGTTGAGTGTCTGCCTTTGGCTCAAGTCCTGATCCCAGGATCCTGGGATCGAGTCCCGTATCAGGCTTCCCATGGGGAGCCTGTTTCTCCCTCTGTCTATGTCTCTGCCTCTCTGTGTGTGTGTCTCTCATGAATAAATAAATAAATAATATCTAAAAAAAAAAGAGAGAGAAAAGAAAGAGTTAACTAAAGGCTATGAGGAGTTAGGCACTTTGAAATATTTATAATTAATTGTTTTATTTGCTAAGCACTGGAAGTTTCTCAGGATTATTTTTTCTACAGAACTTAAACAGAAATCCTTGTAAATCCAATCCTTTTAGTGTGTTTTCTGGCAGATAATGGACATCATGCCCAAATGCTTCATTTACTTTATAACCTGGGATACAGATAGGTTTGTATCCTGCCTCTTCGGTCCTAATGCAGTTTGAGAAGCACCAAGTAACTAAAATGCTTGACATGAAATAAAAGCTTTTGGTGACCACTAGTTAGCCTATACAACTAAATAGGTATTTCTCAAACACCCTCAAGAGAGCACTAGCTTTACCTGTGATACTCTCTTGCAAAAAGAGTTCTGGGCCCTCTACCAGATTGCTAGCTCATTCTATCTGAAGGAAATCAGTCCAAAAGCAAGTTTGGCTCTTTATGTCTTCTCTGCCTCAGACCTTGGGTCTAGTATAGTTGCTACTTAATAAGTAAAATATATAGTTAGACAGAATACAGAAGGATCACTTTACATAAACAACATAAATGTGTTGAACAAAAACAGAAGAAAAATTTGTTCAACTAGTCTGTGTAGTCAATAAACACAGTCAAGCAGTCAAAAATAATAATACACAGGGGATTCCTGGGTGCCTCAGCGGTTTAGCACCGCCTTCGGCCCAGGGCGTCATCCTAGAGAGTCAGGATCGAGTCCCACATTGGGCTCCCTGCATGGAGCCAGCTTCTCCCTCTGTCTATGTCTCTGCCTCTTTCTGTGTCTCTCATGAATAAATAAATAAAATCTTAAAATAATAATAATAATAATAATAATAATAATAATAATACACATTTTCCACCTCCCTTGTACCTCGTAGAAATTAATAGGGACGTATTTGTGATGGTTAACCATACTTGGAAATATCTTCATTCCGTGCTTCTGAATTCTTATGCAGCCTATAGGTATGCTGGATTCTCATCATCTACAGACACTAAGAATATTTTCTTTAGAAAACCCTTAACTTGGCCTGAATTCATGTCAAGCTGTGGTAAACTTATGGAAACAAATGCTGTCTTCTTAATCTGAGCACTCTTTACTTTCTCTGCAAATAAACCAGTAAGTAATTCCTTTTTTTTTTTTAAGATTTTATCTATTTATTCCTGAGAGACACAGAGAGAGAGAGAGGAAGAGACATAGTCAGAGGGAAAAGCAGGCTCCCCACAAGGAACCTGATGCGGTACTCGATTCCGGATCCTGGGATCAGGACCTGAGCCAAAGGCAGATGCTCAACCACTGAGCCATCCAGGTGTTCAGAACCAGTAAGTAATTCCAAAGGAATCAGGAATTTTGGTAGCATTTGCCTTGATTCTGTAATGTCTTTTATTTTTTGTTTATTTTGGGAGAAAATTCTAAATGACCTTAATTTTTTTCAGATCATATGTGTATCATTCCTGGTTGTCTTTGTAAAGCAAATCATATGTTCTTGTGCATCATTTCAGATTTCACTTGCTTATCTACGTATGCTCTTAGATCTATAATCTTACCAATTCTATTGCTGTTCAGATCATAAAATATTTATGTTTCAGATAGTAATACTTGGCCTCTAAGAAGAGTCAGTGAAAAGAATGGATGTTGTACTTGACCTTATAGTGCTTGGTGTCCAGTGAGAAACATAGACAAGTAAGCAAAAAAAAAAAAAAAAAAAATCAGAACACACTGTGATAAAGTCTATGTTAGGGATAATACAGGATTTCAAGGAAGCATGTTACCTAATCCAAATCTGGAGGTTCAGCAATGTCTTCTTAAAGAAAGTAGAAGTCTAAATTGATATCTGAAGGATCAAATGAAACCTGAGGTAAGCGTGAAAGTGGATTGGCTCATGGGAGGGTGAAGTAGCTGTTTTATCAAGTAAAGAACTGGGTAGATGATATGGAGGGTGCTCTAGGCAAAAGATTCCACGCAAAGGTCCTACGGCAGGAGGAAACAACCGCAAGGGTCAGTATGTAAGAGATGAGACATCTGGAATCAAGCAATGCAGAGTCTTGAAAGTGAAGTTGAAGTATTTAGACTTCAGTCTAAGAGAAAAGGGGGCTGTTGGAGAGGAATTTAGGAGAGTGGTGACAGGATAAGATTTCTGTTTTAGGAAAATCACTTTGACAGGGTTGTGTGTATAACATATGGGAAGAAGATAAGACAGAGAGACAACAAAGTAACCCTGTTCTTGCTGAAGATGGAAGAGCAGGGAAGCTAGAAGACTTAGCTTTACACAGAAAGCACGGCATCCTGTCCTTTGGCCCTGAATGGCAGAGACAAGGATGTAGGCAGAGAGATGGACATTTTCCAGTCAAAATCTAAGTACCTTTATTTTCAAAATAAATAAATAAATAAATAAATAAATAAATAAATAAATAAATAAATAAATAAAAAACAACCTGCTGTTACAATACACTAACAGAGTTAAGTGTTAGAGTTAAAAGATCAGAGAGAAGGTTAGGAAATGTGAATTTATAGGGAGGCAATCTTCAGAGCTATGGTGTTCTTCCAACAGCTCACTCAGTAGCAGAGATACATAAGATGAAAAGGGTGCCTGGGTTCTTGATCTAGAACAGTGTTTTATAAGTGCAGTTCAGATCTCCTACAGGAGGAGATCCTGTAGAAGTGGGGGAATGATAGGTACATGGTTCCATTAGTTTGCACCAGGGACAAACTCAAACATGTGTTGGAGCTGGAAATAAGAGCAAAGAAGTTGCATAAAGTGTGTTAAGCTTTTATGGTGATCAATGACAACCTCTGCCTCATTATACTACCTTCTGGCACACTTTGCATAGACCAAGAAAAGGGTAGTTTATAATCCCTATACCCCTGAACACCACCATCTAACCTTGGAGAGATGTGAGAACGAGAGGTTGCTGATGAGTGGGTTGTGGTGTGTAGAGAAATTGTGGGGAGGAAAAATGGGAAACAGAGATGGTTAATGGCACCATGTAAGTGAGAGCATAAGAAAGAATGATTTTGATGATGAGCAGTTTTGAATAAACATTAAGGAATTAGAGTTCAAGTTTTTTGATCTAATGGCATCTCTACATGACAAATCCCTGATATACCCATGGAAATGGAAAGCTGAACTGAGTGTGTAATCCCAGCATCTGTGAGTGCATGGGTGGATGGGTGGGTGGGTGGGGATAACAGGGGAGATCAAAAGTTAAGAGCCATGACTATGGATAGCTGGATGGATAACCTGCATGAAGAATATTGTCATAGAGCATGGTGCCTGGGTATTGAAAAAGGCCATGTAAATTCTTAACAGGATTTCACAGCAGTTAGCAGGAAAATAGAAGATGGTAGCCGGGAGGGAAGGCAGGTAGACTGCTGGGAAGGTAGGCACCTGCGACTGCACGTGTGCCTGAAACTGGCAATTGGAAAGTGAAAGAATGCCTCTCCAACCTTTGGATCCTGTAATAAATACCTAGTTCTGGATGAGTCTAGGACTATTTTGTATTGTATAAAGCTCCTTGTGAAGGTTGGAGAGGGAGGAAAGCAGAAGCAGGGGAAAACGAAGCAAAGAAACAGCGGGCATGGGAAAGAAAACAGCAGGCAGGAACTGGAGGGCTAGAAGTTTAGGTAGTGCCCAAGGATTATAGGAACATGAGATGGGGTGTAATTAGATTAAATGCAATTAGAAAATGATGTTTGAAGTTAGCGGAACAAAGGAATTCAGGGAGTTTTGCCAAAAAGAATGTCCCACTTGGTAACCAACTGCTCCGGGAGCATGTGAACAGGCCAGAGAAACTTGAAAGACCTTTCTCAAAACAGAGAGTAGAGTCTGACATTGCTTTCACATGACTAAAAAACCAGAAATTTAATTGAACTGGACTCATTATGAAACCTCCCTGAATTCCACTATCAATTAGGAAAGACCCCTTACTGGTATAACCAGACAATAATTTTCCTGACTTCCTCATTTGTTCCTGCTTTTTCTGGCCATGGAGAAGCCAGAGAAATATTCAGTAATGTTCAGATTGTAAAGAGTAAGGGAGTCCTGCAGTTCTGGTTCCGACTTGACTCTACTCCAGCCTCCCATCCTTTGCTCTTCCCTGTCTCTCTAAATAAGCAGAATAAAGCTTATTCTTAAGAAAGGTAAGTCTTCTTAACTCCCTCCATTCTCCTTATTCAGTAATTCTGAACTAGAAGGACCTAAAATTCAGCACATGACCTGCTCATGCGGTTGAGCATCTGCCTTCGTCTCAAGTCATGATCCCAGCCAGGGTCCTGGGATCGAGTCCCGCATCAGGCTCCCTGGAGGGAGCCTGCTTCTTCCTCTGCCTATGTCTCTGCCTCTCTGTCTGTGTCTCCCATGAATAAATAAATTAAAATCCTTAAAAACAAACAAACAACAACAATGACAACAACAAAACATTGTGTTAACCAGAATTTAGTCCTGAGCATCTAGCACCATTAGCTAAAAAGATGCTGGAGGGCAATGATAGATTCAGCTTATGTTCATTAACTATCTCAAGAAATATAATTTTTGCTAAACTTTGAATTAGCCTGAAATAGGTTTTATAGTAACTGTGTACATATACGGGTATATTTGTGGGTACAGAAGAGTTGATGGTGGTTTTGCAAGTCAAATTTTTATGATACTGTCACAAAGCAGTGACTACAATTTTCCATTAAACTAAAACACTGAGTTTTATTATATAGAAGAGAAATGTCTATCTGTGGGCTATTATTTGTTTTGTTAATCATTTTGTGTAAACTGATCTTTATGCAGTGAGAAAATCAATGGCATACGATTTTACCTTTCGATGCCAGAAGCTTTTGTCCAGTGATGGAGCAATTATAATGATAGGCTTTTAAGAGTTAAAATGTATTTTAAGCTGCAATGGAGTATGATATTTAGGGAACTCTTAACGTGTGAGTAGGTGCTGAACTATGCATTTGAATTTACTCCATTTTATCTGATGACTTTTATATGTAGAGTTTAATAAATATTTCTTAAACTCTTCGGAATAGAGGAGGTCTCCTTTATTTAATTTCCTCTTCTGGGATTCATAAAAGACTGTACAAGTAATTCTACACTATTACTAAAATTCTGAGACTAAGAAATTTAACAAGTTCTGAGGATAACACACTTCAGTGTTTAACAACACATGTATTGAGAGTTTTCACTGCTTTCTTTAGTCAGCATTTTAAACTAAATCCGTATCTTGTTGCTTGTGTCACTTTGGATATGATGATTAACAAGACAATCATGCAAAACTAGTCCTTCCTTTCCTTTCATCTCTGAACTTCATAGTTTTGTGTCATTAAATCTTTTGTAATGATTCTTTGTAATTTGAGATCACCTTCCCTAAAGAGGGAAGAGAATATATATATATAATATATAATCTTAAATTACATATATTACTATATATATAATTTAAGTAAAAGAAATGGAATGAAATGGCACACATAGATAAGAAACTTATGTATAACTAATTTGTCTTTTTTTTTTAAGATTTTATTTGCTTGTTCATGAGAAACGCAGAGAGAGAGAGAGGCAGAGACACAAGCAGGCTCCTTGTAGGGAGCCCGACATTGGACTTGATCTGGGACCCTGGGATCACACCCTGAGCCAAAGGCAGATGCTCAACCACTGAGCCACCCAGGCATCCCTAATTTGCCTTTCTTCATCAAACATTGGGCCTCAGAACTTCAAAGTGGGATAAACTTGCAAAATGAATAGATTGGCCATAATTTCATATTCAATTTTGTTTTCTTACATAGACTTTATAAAGAAGGTCTTTAAGGTTTATTCTGTTATCATGGATTTACATGAAATGTATGAAAAAGTTTCCCTACCTTCTTGTGTATAAAATAAAAATGTAATGGGATCTTTATTGAAAACTTAATTAAACAGGGCACCTTGGTGGCTCAGTTGGTTAAGTGTCTGTCTTCAGCTTAGGGCATGATCCCAGAATCCTGGGATCATGACCAATCAGGCTCCTTGCTTGGGGGGTCTGCTTCTCCCTCTGCCCCTCCCCCCGCTCATGCTCTCTCTCTCTCTCTCTCTCTCACACACACACACACACACATGCATCCTCTCTCTCTCTCAAATAAATAAATAAAACCGTTTTTAAAAAAGAAAACTTAAAAAAAAGAAAACTAAAAAAAATGTAATAATTAGATCTTTTCTGTAGGCTTTTAGAATAAAATGATTAATTATTGTCCTTCACTATCAATTCTTTATTATTTGGTACAATGAGTTGCAGTTTAGAAATACTGAGGCCAACAACCACTGTTCATAAACTGTACTTACTGTAAGAGTCAAGTGGATACATAATGCTGTCAGAAGACTTGCAATAGTATTAGTCTTAGACCGGTTCCAATCTACTATAGGATAACAAGGTAGTTCCTGAAACCAGTCATGTTTTTGTTCTTTTCCCCATAAACTGGAATTTTACAAGGTGACCAGGCAGCTCTGTGTAACTGGGGGACTAGGGGTGGAAATTGAAGAAAACCACAAAAGAAAAAATACTGAGGGACAGTCCAGTCCTACACTCCATCACCTTCCCACCGCCCTTTCCCCAGGGGCCACCAGGCTCACTCTGCAAGTCAGCAGAGGAGCCAGAACAATGCTATTTTAACTGTTGATGTGATCTAAGACCCCAAATTATTCTATCTTTAGAAAAGTCAACATATTTATATTTGCCTTGTCATTTCAGAAGTGGAAAAACAAGTATGGGGTAATCTTCATAGGAATGTTTTAATATTTTTTTTTCTCAGTGGAAGAGGATATGTGAGTAGAAGCGATATGGAAGTTCAAATATTCAATGTAATGGACTACAATCTGTCTAATCAATGGACAAAGGATTTCCTCCAGTGACTGGCCCATGTGTCTATAAGGTAAGTTACATGAACCTTCTACACCCAAGTGTCCCCATCTGTTAAATGAGGATATTCATAGTTCATAGAATTGCTTGAAGGACAGTTGCGTAATTTTTGAAAGTCCATTCATGAATTCAGAGCAACATTGGGTGTGCAGTAAGAACTCTGTAAGCACTAGTCATTACTATTATGATGTATTTCTTAAGATCCACATTCCTTCGTGTCTCCTTAAATTGTGATTTTGTGATGTAATCATTATAACAAGTTCAGGCCTTCCCAGGCAATAAAATGTTTCCTCGTTTAACAACTCAGCTTCCTCTTTTAATATTCACTTTAAGTTCTCCTTGTATATAAAACCTTGTTTTCTGTTCCCTATCTGTGGTGTGCTTAGCCACACAATAGCCATCTTGGAGCCACAGTGGTTAGGTCCATGGTTAGCGCTATATTTACGCTATTTGAACTTTCTATATTTATGTTCTTCCCAAGCAAGGATTTTATTTGTTGATAACAGTAAAGCGATCTACTTTGGAATACAACCTAAGCATAAACTCATTTCAACTAGAGGCTAGCTCACTCTGGCTTAATGAACTTGCCCTTCACTGAAGAAATCGAAATTCCCAAATGCGTTGGTTGATTAGAAGAAAACTATAATCTGCGTTTTGTTTAGTCCAAGCAACCTCATTCTCACTGTCCCCTATCCCAACTCTAGCCTTTCACTTCTGCTTCCTTTAAGCATATAAGCACGCCGCCTGGTGTGATTGACTGTTCCCACCCATGGTGCCAGTCAAGGCATGTTTAAAATGAATTAGTTTATATGAGAGGAGAAGTTCACTACTCACCTACCTATATATCATCATTGTCTCTGATAGATTCGGGGAACTTCTACCACTAAAGGCAAGAATGAACTAATACACTTATATACTTCTTGCAGATCATCCGATCACAGCAATTTCTTCAGAATTCTGAATGGAAATGAGCAGAGACCACCTTCATGGTCTTTTATAGCCATTTAACAATCTCTAATTTCATTGGAATCTTCCCGTGTGTGGAGGGTGTACTGCCCAATGGCTTCCTCTGTGTTTATTAGTTTATTAATTTGTTCATTATATTTTATTTTGGAGCTCCCTTTAAAAATGTGTAACAACATGATACATTTGGCCCACTCTGTTTAAAGTTAAATACTGCCTTTTTAATTTTCACTTCCAATAGAAGATATGTGACAAATGACATAGTAATTTTCCTATTTCTTCATGTTCATAAAACATTGATAATATGATTTTTACCTTCCCTTTGTTCTCAATTAAATGAAATGCTCCAATACAATTAATGTGCTCTTGCAATTTAGGTTTTCTTTAGAGGTTTCTCTTGTCTCTGATTAACAGCATTTTCCATCCATTCTGAGAACCCCCAACTGCTATTCAGAATGTTCCATTATGCCTGCCAGCTATAAATACAATTGTGAACCAATATCATTTTAATTGTTTCACTAATAACTTGTTTTAAATGATTCAACAGTCATCAGGAAAGATAAGTGCTCTTGTACCCTGCAGGCTTATGGGCACGAGGGTATGAGGCAATGTAGAGTGCTGTATCAGAATAATGAAACCGTATGCAGAAGATAATGACAAAGCACTCACATTGCTGTAAAGATAAATGAAAACAGTAGATCTTCTTTCCTCAGTAATATAACATCCATTTCTAGCTCCCATTTCAATCATTAGACCTTCCAAACAGATTAATGCACAAATACACATATGCAACATGTCCCATCCTAATAGCCATATGCTCCCATTTTTCCAGGCGGACTGTGAATGATGGAGTTAACGAGCTTTACAAATGCTCTTGTTAATTAACAAAAATTGTTACTTTCTCATTTGAGGGGGGCTTTATAAATTAGACTTAATTACACCAGATAATTGCAACTGCCAGGCACCGAGCAACTCCTTCTCATTCTGTTCTTTCAGTGGCAAATCAACAATTGCAACCCTTGCCTATTTGTGTAGATGAATTTAATAAGCAAACAGCCCTTTTATGTTAATGGTTTACTGGCATTCATGGGCCTGGCAGGAGAAATGTGCTGGGGGAGGGTTTGCTAATGGCAGCACATAATCACATTAATTAAAATATAACTGCCATTTAAAGATTTGTAGTGTGGAATTAGAGCATGTTGGGAACTGAGAAAATCAAGCTAGAGTGCATATTAGCACCATTACTCTGTGCTCCCTGCACAGCAGTCAGCAACCTCATGTGTCATAAATGTAATTTATGAGTGCTATTTGCTTTGAAATATATGTTTTTAGTTCACTCATTAGAATGTAAAAATTTGCAGTGTCTGCTTCAGGAGGTTCAAAATAAATTCACTACAAGCTGAGACCCATGATCTGCTTTTAACACATCCCTCAACAATGGATTTTTTAATTATGACTTTTATAATTTCTTAGAGCAAAACCAACTGTCTCCTTTTCTGAAGACAGATTTGAGTCCCAATGCTACCATAAATTGTGTATTTTTAGTTACACTTGTATAAGGTAGTGTAATTTTTATTGGGCCTTTAATAAATACAGCCCTTAATTTTGTCACTTTGTTCTAAAGAAGGTTGGTGGAAACCGCTAAATGCTTTAAAGTTGAGCACACGCAGAGAGGACAGTTGAGAAAATTTCTTGTAAAGCTTTTCATTAGTCTGTCCCTGAGATCCACTCATTAGTTTTAAAACTATCCTTGATCTAAATCAGACCCATTTATACTGCACCTACAAAGAGACTCTGAATGTACAAACCCTGGATAAATTGCCAAGGGGCCAAGGCAATACCTAGGGGAACAATGCTTAATTGATTCTTAATAACGTCAAAAGGATTCTAGTTTCAGGAGCCAGCTGACTGTGACCAAATCCCACTTTACCAAAGCCTTAAACCTTTAACAATGTAAAAATCGACAACGAATTTTTATTTCCTTTGTTCAACCGACCCATAAAGTCCCCAAATTCTATGACTACAATTTTAGACTGCTAAGTAAAGGGAATTGACTGAAATACAGTATGTATGACTCTTGCAGGCTACGTGTTGCTATTTTTGTAAACTGCTTGGACAGCTTTCCAACACCAGTAACTTGAGTATGGTATAGCTAAAGAGATTAATGCTGTGCCAGCCCCAGAAAAACCAACAGCCCAGCCACACTAATGAGGGATCTTTTTATGTGGAGTCCAGTGCCATAGCTAATGTTGTTTCTCAAGCTAACCCTTTGTTTTCACCGAAGAAGCAGAGCTTCTTGGAGCCAAGGATGGCTGCTCCAGAATCTTCACCTCCATAAGCTTTCAATAGGCTCATTGGGTAGAAAGGTAGAACATAGGACCATTCTGAACACTTTGCATGTAGAGTAAGATGTTAAAAAGAAGACAGCAGACCCAAAATGGAGTCACTTGTGCTCAACCCCAGGACAGCAGGACAAGACTTAATACTTAACCTAACTCCAGTTGCACACCCCTCACCCCCAGGAATATAACCTTTAACCAGTCAACATGGAATTATTTGGTCAGCACAAGTGAGGTAACCTCCCCACCCCCACTACCCCCAGGTCTCCTTAGGAGGGCGACCTTGCCTGAAACAATGCATTCTTTGCTTATAATTTCCTTTTTCCACCCCTTTTCTGACTTTAAAAATATTTCTCTTTCTACAGTTCAGTGGAGCTCCTTTCTATTTGCTAGATGGGATGCTACTTGATTCATGAATCATTGAATAGAGCCAATTTGATCTTTAAATTTGCTCAGTTGAATTTTTGTAATTTAACAGAGATAAGACATTAAAAATGCATTAAGACTATCATATAGCCCCAATGTTTAGGATTTGCTTTCTAGCTAGGGTGCTGGGTTGTAATTTTCTACCCACATTTTCTTACTTAGTTCTTTCTACTTAGTGGCATGTCATTTTAGGGTAAATAATTGAGTCAGGGGAGCACTTCTGGTCTGTAAAACAGAATTTTTATTATGTTTCACTTTGTCTTGATGTGTAGATCTTATATTGATTCATATATGTAGCCTCTAAATAATAATAGCTCCTGAAGGGTCATTTCTGGTGTGCAGGGTAGTTAGAACGATAGCCATAGAATTCATGCCTGAAAGAACATCTAAGGATGATCCATTGCAAATATGTAACTAATTAGGGAATTGAGATTCACCTCAGATAATTAAGTGGTTGGTCAGAGATCACATAACAAGTGAATGCAAAGATGTGGTAAACCCAGATCTTTTGAATTCTTACCAAATTTACTTGTCAAAGCAGTTTTTAATGTTCTACCAGAAAAACTAGGAATAGCTTTGTTTCTGTTTTTCTTAGGTTGATTGATTACTTTTGCTGTCAGCTTGCTTTAATTCTGTTTAATGGACATTTATTGTTAGGCCTTTGACAAGGCACTGAAGATTCAAATATGAAAAAGACATGGCCTCAAGTTTGCTGGGAGAGAGAACCCCCAACAAAAATAGGTCTATTTATTCCCACGTGGGAAGTGCTAAGATAGGGATGCGCCCTGGTGTATTAGAAATATATGGAGGTCCTTAAACATCTCAGAAGAAAGGAACCGCATCTCAGGAGAAAGGAACCACATCTCAGGAGAAAGGAAGGAAAAGACATACCGAAGAGAATGATGTGTGCAGAAAGTATACATGTTTTTGTACCACCAAGGACTCTGGGAGGAGTCCTTGGCAGGAGATGGAAGGAGCGTGGCAGGAGATGAAGTATTCAGGCTAAATCCCATGCCATTTGCAGGACACTGGATCAGATGATGGAAGGCCATTTATAAGTTCTCTACATAAGGGTGACATGGTCAGATTAGTATATTAGATTGATCATTATGTGATAATTCACAGGATAGGTTAGGGGATGAAATCTGAGGCAGAGAAACAAGTCAGGAAGCTGTTGTAATAGGACAGCATAGTCAAAATAAAGAGGAAAGACACTTGAAAAAGATTTATATGTGAAAAAATGAGGAGAGAATAATCTATGTCTCCTTAGCCTCTGATGTAGAAGAGGCCGGCATTGTGGTGTTTCTAATTGATCTTTTCCCTTACTTGCTTGACTTATGGTTTACTTTGGAGATGCAGGAACTTCAGTTTTAATTTAGTGCTTGGGAGGCAGTAGAGAAGTGAAAACAAATGACACTGGAGTAAAACAGACCTGAATTGAGGCTGTGGCTCTATCACTTTACTTACTATGGTATTATTTTACTCACTGGCTGGGTTACTTTGGACAAGGCATTAACTTCTCCGAGACTCGGATTCTGAATGTGTTAAATTGTATTTTTTTAAGATAATCATGTGATCAATGCCCTGGTTTTAGAAGATGCTTAGCATCGTGCCTGGAACATGGAAAGTGATCCAAAAAAATGGCATGTTATTATTATTGCTCAATAAGAAGTTAGGCTAAGGGAGACCAGATAAAATTGAAAATTTCAATGTTAACATCTCTAGTCTTGGGATCACAAATGACACTTCTCTTGTCTCCCTTAGCAAATGGCATCATGTTGGCATAAAACAGGTACTTAAGGAAATTTGCCCAATATATGCAAAAAAATAAATGAATATCTCTATCCATCCTCATACAGATAAAGAGGACTCCCATTTGCTGCTACAGTCATGTATTTAAACTGAAAGAAAATTCCACCTGCAACATCGCATGCTTCACTAAATGTTAAATGACAAGGCAGAGATTCCAGTAATGAGATTGGGGAATGCCATCACTCTGCAGGCACTGAGACCAGGTTCATTGCAATTCAACACTATAGCATGGGGACTTGGGATGCTTAATTTAGTGCTATCATTATTGTTTTTATATGAAAAGAGACTTAGAATTGGAAATAGCCACTCACCAGCTTTCCTGGAGTGCCCCTGTTCCAGGTATGAGTAAGTGGTTTCTTTGGGCCCTCCCTGACATGTAGGTCTGTACATACCAACTTTCCCTAGTACAGGCACCTGGCAGCTGATTATAGCTGTCAGACTGGTAAAGGTGAGGATTATTTCCCACTTCTAAGTACATAGATGAAGCTGAGTCACTACTAAAGTTTATTTTCTATTTAGAAAAGAAATCTAGGGGAAAAAAAGGAGTTTCTGGGGATCCAATTTCTGCCTTACTTCTTGCCTTTACACTGTCTCTCAGAAGTGTTCTCAAATGCACAGACAAGTCAGCAATATTTTTTTAATGAATCACTATGAATTAATTGGGCAGCCTCTCTGTGTATAACATGATAATATGGTAGGAAGCACGACAGTCCAGTAGATATCACATCACCCGTTATATAAGACTGAGATAGTGCCAGCACAACAAAGCATAACATAGGACCAACTGGAAAAGGAAAATGATCCAGAAACTTTGCAGAATGCTCAGGGACAATGAAAGTGTAGGTGACTTATGGTTTTAAGACGTCTGGTTCTTTAGCAGATAAACCGAACACCAAGGTCTTCACTTAATGTCTTGAATGACCATCTGAAAATATGAGAATGCCACATGGCAGCAGGTTTCACTGCCATAGCTAAAAGAGAATCTATATCTCTGACTCTGACAGCTTCAAGTTATGGCAGCTTTCCAAACTTGGCAGTGCTTCCAGAATTCTGATTCAACTGGAAATAAAATGATTTGGATGAACACTTGACCCATGACCAAGTGTCAAGAGGTAAAAAGTAATGTATAGGGAAGGTACTGAGCCTAACATTTCCCTTCATACTGCTCACATGCAGACATTCATCCATGCCTTTTGCTATTCCTTGTTCTGTGATTCCATATTATTTTATTAATTCTCTTTTATTGAAATATTAATAATATATATAAATCTGCATCTCTATTGCTCTACCAATATCTCTGATATTTTTCAATTTCCTCAATCATTAGACCATGGAAAGAGTGTCTGGCATATAATAGGAACTCCATAAAGACCACTGTATGTTTTATGGAGAGGTAGAGGTCTAACATACCCCATGAGCAAAAAAATCCACCCCAAAATTTCCATTTTAAGATAGACTTGAGTCCATGCTGCTAGTCTTCCAGGTCTGTTCTAGATCCCTAGAAATCATTGATAAAATCAATGATATCACTTTACAAGCTGTGCAGAAAAACAAGAAAAGTACCTCTTAGTTGACCAGAAAATATGAAGATATCAACTAGGAAAGTAGAAGACAAGATCATATTGAAACTTCTGACAAGTAAAATATGAAAATCAGTCTCTGTTTCAACTAGGCACACAAGAAGAAAATAATATAATTGTCAAGAATATTTATATCTTTAAGTGTGATGTTAAGCCTGACATGGACATGGTAACAAATTATAAAACGTGTTCTTATCTCTGCTGCTCATCACTATCATGCAGTGACAAGGGTGGAAGAAATTTCTAGAGCAGAATCCCTTGGAGATAGTGGTTGTGGTGCCTTGTGAGAGAAGCACATGTTTTGCAAGGAAGATCACGGTGCACACCAAAGGGTATCTCCAAAGCATTCAGAAAGAGTCAATTTATGATCTTTGGAACTCGGAATGTGTGGACCAGTACTCATTAGTAACTACTGCTTTTTAATATGAACTTATCCATCTAATTTCATTTAATAAATTTTGCTTCAAATTTTAACATTTTAAACATTTTTGGCACCCCCTACTGGTTTATTTTTCTCAAGAAGAAAATTTTCTAAATTTGTCTCAGATGAAGGAGGATGTTGTCTTAGGATTCTCCAGAGAAATAGAACCAATATATGTCCCTTCCCCCTAAATTGAACTAAAGGTGGAAACATCTTCACAGACATACACAGAAATGATGTTTGATCAACTATCTGGGCATCCCAGACAAGGTGACACATAAAATTCACCATCACAGACACCTTGTAAGGATACGTGTGCATGGAAATCCAAGCTGAGAATCCTTTAGATCAGACATTCACAAAGTTTTTCAGGAAGTGGGGCACAAAAAGCTCTTTTTTGTTGTTGTTGTTCAATATTTAAGGTTGTGCAGACACAAGTCAAAATTGAAAATATTTACGTACTTACATAACAGGGAAAACAAATTTCCACAAAATGTAAAATTTAACAATTCTGGAATACAACTGTTTGTAACACTAGTTGGCTAATGAGAAGAATGAATTGTTTTCTGAAGGGGTAGCATTTCATTTAGTTGAGATTCAGAGTTAGTGTTCCCTATCACCAAAATCAATTGCAAATGACAAATATTTACCTGTTAATAATGGTCTGTTATGAGATTTTGTATATTTAATCTTTGAATATTTGGTGTCCTATCACACACCATGGCTTAAAATACTGTGAGTTTTAACTGCATCGCATCTATTTGTAGTACATCAGTGCACAGGGGTGTAATCACCACATACAAATATTCCAAAATATTCAACTCTGCCATCGTACCATAAAAACAATCTTACACAGTCCATAAAGAAATGTGTGTGCCTATGTTCTAATAACTTTATGGACACTGAAAATGGAAATTTGTATAATTCATTTTTATGACTAAATATTATTCTTATTTAGATTTTTAAATCACTTAAAATTGCAAAAACAATTCTTTCTTTGTAAATAATACAAAAAAATAAGAAGATGGCTGTTTTTGGCTCATGGGCTATTGTTTACTGATCTCTCTCTATTGGAAAGAGAGGAATTTCTAATGAATGCGTATTTTTCAATCTCTCATGGGTCATTTGCTATTTTTTCATGGTGCCCCTGCTGTTCTCTGATTTTCATTTCCTGTTACTATCTACTTTCCAGCCTCCTTATCCCCTCCTCAAAATATCTTTTCTCTTCCCCACAACTTCTTTATTAATTTCTCAATTTCTGCCCCTTCATGTCACACACACAGGACAGTTTTCATTTTGACGATGTCAAATGACTTTTCTTCCCAGAATCTAATTAGCTTCAGTTGCCGCCCTCTATTGCCCCCATTAACTCTTTTTTTTTTTTCTAGTTCCATATACCAGGAGAGAGAATTTAATTGACCTCATGCATAATTTTACCATGCTCGTGTCATACATAGGTCACAGGTTTGCCTAAGAATTGACTGTCCTTGAATTAAAGGTGCACCTTTGGCTTAACCAGCAACGGTGGTGAGTTCATGCAGTTCCAAATCTGGCCACCTCTTTAAGAAGGGCTGTGTGGTGAACATGGCTACTTAGGAGGAAATTCAAAGTGAGAAAGTCATTTTGAGGCTTGAGGCTTGGTTTGTCTGTGAGTCTTTTTAGTTGTTTACACTTGCATGTTAAATATCAGTATGTCCTTTCATTTCAAATCCTCTAAATTACTTTGATTTCAGGTGTGTTTTTTCAAATATTAGGTAGTTTCATTCATCTTAGTATCTTTACCTTTTAATACATTTTCTATTACTCTTCTGGATGAATTTGACAATAATCTTGCTAATTCTCATGAAATATCATACTGTGATTTTAATTGGAATTTTCTTTAATGTCTTTAGATTAATTTGGAGAGAAGTGAAACTTTTACCAAATTTTATCTTCTGATCCAGAAACAGTTGAACATTTTATTAAAGACTTTATTCACATGTATTTCACCAAAGCTTTGTATTTTTCTTCACATTGGGCATAATTCTGTAGTCTATTAGTATTGTTATTTCTTTTTTTTTTCTTTTTATAATAATAAATTTATTTTTTATTGGTGTTCAATTTGCCAACATACAGAATAATACTATTTTAAATATAACATTTTAACTATATTTTTAAGTTAATAAATATATATATGAATTGCTATAAGATGTATATATGCATATTTTTCTAGTCTTATCTCAATTGTCTAGAAGTTACAGAGTAATATGTAATAATAGTAGTGTATATTCTTCTTATCTTTTTTCCATTTTAATGGGAATATTTTTGATGTTTCATCTTTTTCTTTTTTTAGTCAGAAAAGACTTTTGAATATTTATTGTATACTGAAAAATGGCCTAGGCTCTTGGGATATATCAGTGCACAATATAGACAAAGAGCTTTGAACTTTTGAGACTACACTTTAGCAAGGGAAACCGTGAACAATAAGCATAATAAATAAGAAATATGGTATGTAAGAAGTTGATAAAAGTAATGGATAAAAAGTAGGATAACGTTTAAGAGATTGAGAAAGAGGGAGTGAGAAAGTAGGCTACAATTTTAAATATGGTGGTCAGGGTAGATCTCATGGAGAAGGAGACGTTTTCGTATAAGCATAATGTACGATTTTTAACACGTTTGCTATTATTACGGGTTTCTTCTGGTTTCTCAGTTTGACCTAATTTCATGTGATAATATGTATCTGAAAAATTTTCATATGGTATTGTATTTAAAATTTATTGATACAGACTATAATTAGTAGTCACATGATTTTTCAATCTCTTCTCTATCTTAAACCTATATGTTGTTTTTTAAAATTAGTTAACATGGAATGTATCTGTCTCTTTAAAGTACTGTGTTTAGTTTTGTTCATTTTGTTTTTATTTTGTTATTACTATTTTGTTATTAATTCCTTTAAACATTTTTCATGGCTTTCTTGCTCTTTTTCTAGTTACTTGAATGAATCATTCAGCTAATTAATTAATTTATTTTTGTTCCTAAAATATTCATTGAAATTTAGAGTAGGAGCGCTTAGTGACCAAGACTGGAACAAAATTAATTGTAATAATATGATGATATTGGATTTTATCCTGTAGTGATAAAATACATTTCTGTGAGTCGATACTGATATAAATTTTCAGATAAGAAATTCATTCAAGCTATATATTTTCCAAGATGTATCATTTGGCTACATGTCTTGGGTTTTATAAAGATCTCTTATTGTTCTTTAGTTTCTTAAAGGAATTCTTCACTTAAATCATGTAATACTTTTTGGGAAAATTGTCTTAAACGAATATATAATTGTTTTCATAATTTAAAAAAAAGTATGTGATAACAAATAATGAATAAAATACTGACTCTGAGTCTTCATATTTAGACTGAAATGCACATTTGAGGTTTCTATCCAAAATGCTTTATGCTGGAGCACCTGGGTAGCTCAGTGGTTAAGCATCTGCCTTTGGCCTAGGTCATGATCCCCCGGGACCTGGGATCGAGTCCCATATCAGGCTCTCACAGGGAGCCTGCTTCTCCTTCTCCTTCTGCCTATGTCTCTGCCTCTCTCTGTCTCTCATGAATAAATAAATAAAATCTTTAAAAAGAAAAAAAGATGCATTACTTTTAGGACTGGTCAACTCATGTACTCCCCCCCCCCCACCTCTTTGAAGACTTATAAACTGGTATCACACTCAAACTCAGTGTTGGACTGGATTCAGATGCTGCATTTATTGATAACTACTCTTCTTATTTCTGGCCTTCATATGAAAACTCTCTTTTCATCTTCTTCAAGCCCATACCACTCTACAAACTTTTTATTGAAATATTAAGTCCATTTTGCAAAAAAATTTCTGTTGTGATTTGTTTTTCAGCTCCGCATGAAAAAGAATAAAAGAGTGGGAGCCAGGAACAGCAGCTAGAGCATTCATGAGCGATACAGCAGGATTCCAGAAAAATAATTTCTCAGTTATCCCAAAGATTCCACGTTGAAATATGTTGCTGCTGATCCCTCTTACAGGAGGACACGTGACGTAGGTAATGTTCCCATATCTATAAGTATCCTCTGATAATCTCTGAGAAATTTTGCCATTTAGTGAAGCTGGAAATTATTTGTGACTATTGGTATGTTTCCATTAACAAACCACTGTTATATTATGACACAGCATAGCGTGTGCTATGCTGATGACCTCTGACCCTGGTCTTCTGTGGAGTGAGACAGACAGCTCCTTTCATAAAGGTCTCCTTTGCCTCTGACTGCCTAGTGCTGGTAGGTAGGCTTTTTTCTTTTTGTTTTGTTTTAACTCCAATTCCTTAATCTTGCAGCTAGGAAAAATTCCTGTATTTTGCGAATACTTTCAATGAGGAGGACAGTGTTTTTGAAAATCCAGTGTACTACAATATCACTACTCTATAATAAGGATGTTTCGTATATGAATTTTTAGTTTTTGTGAATCACTCATACATATTTTAAAAGAAAAATAGAAGAAGGCATCACAAGAGTTAGTGGACTAAGGCTGTTTTAACCTTATCTCAGTCTGAAATATTCACTAGTTCTTGTTCTTTTTTCTATTGCTCTTCTTAGCTAATTATTACACTAGAATATTTCAAGTGCCAATAAATACATTGCATAACTCTGATTTATTGTTTGAATGAAATAATTTTCTTAAAAGAGAATAGGCATAATGTGTATATTTTTATTGACAGATTTGAACCTCATTATGAAAAAAATAACCTTGACTCTACATTTTGTTTACACTAGTTTCAAAAGATAATTTATATAAATAAGAGAATAAGCATAAATGTTTTATTGATGGTACTTTAAAATTAAGAATGCTGATTTTTAAGAAATTTTAATTTGCATGTTACGAACTCAAGAAAAGATACTAGTTTTTTAATATCTATTTTACTTTTACTTTTTTGGGAAGAATAATAAAAGTAAGATAAAATTCCATTTCATTGGGGGATCCCTGTGTGGCTCAGTGGTTTAGTGCCTGCCTTTGGCCCAGGGCGCGATCCTGGAGTCCTGGGATCGAGTCCCACGTCGGGCTCCCAGCATGGAGCCTGCTTCTCCCTCTGCCTGTGTCTCTGCCTCTCTCTCTCTCTTTCTGTGACTATCATAAAAAAAAAAAAAAAAAAAAAAAAATTAAAAAAAAAATTCCATTTCATTAAAGGAAGAAGATGTTGAGCAAGCAAGTTTATGTATTAAAAATCTATTTTTGAAACTGATACTCTTAAAATATTTTTATATTTATTTGGCTAAAATATTATTCTTTAGCTCTTTTCATTTTGGCTTAACTAAAAGTTTGTCTTCTTAGAGTTCTTTTCACCTATAATTAGGCTACATTCTCAGCCTCTTATAAGTCTTTGGGAAAATTCCAGATCTTTTCTGACTCACTTAATATAAGGTATATTCCCCAATTCATAATCATTTTTTATAGTTCCAATCTTCTGTTGCAGTCAGTGACCTAAGTTTTAACTGATGTTTCCCTAACTTTTTCCATCTTCTATTGGCTCTAAATAGAGACATATAATGCATAAAAGAAAAAAGGAAGGAAAGTAGATGGAATCCCAGGCATAGAAAATATTACAATATGCATGTACCCACACAATAAATTGTTTTAGTCACAATAACAATTTAGCCTGTTTTCTTTGCATTTGTTGTTCATACATTCACTTGTGAACAGAGTAAAAGACTAGTCATTCCTGCTGTATCACATTTAATCACAGCAGAATTAAAGATAAAGATAATCCTGTAGCAAGGCGGTGGTTGAACCAGTAGTGGAAAGCACACAGATACTTTAACCACCACGGATAAACTATAAATAAATATAATGTCTGAAGCATGGTGGACAGAACATATTTGTCAAAAATAAAAAGCAGAAGACTGACAACTATTTTTTCAGTGCTTACAAATTATTTTTGTTAACAACTCTGAAGCCCAGGTAGCCAGCAAATTCAGTAAACGTAACTGCAAATCAACTGGAATTCAAATGTGTCATTAGGATGTGTGTGAGCAGTAGATAGATTAGTTAAGTGGCTCTGTGAGACATACCGTAAGTGTACGAGACAATCTGTAAATTTAGTCTTGATTTTCTCACTGATCTTCAATAAACATTTCATCATTGTTAAATCAGGGCAAACAACAAAATCAGCAAGTAAGGAAAGGAGGCATTATATATTTTTTTAAAGATTTATTTATTTATGATAGACAGAGAGAGAGAGAGAGAGAGAGAGAGAGAGGCAGAGACACAGGAGGAGGGAGAAGCAGGCTCCATGCAGGGAGCCTGACGCGGTACTTGATCCTGGGACTCCAGGATCACACCCTGCGCCAAAGGCAGGCACTAAACCACTGAGCCACCCAGGGATCCCCAAGAAGGCATTATATTAAGTGGAATAAGTCAGAGAAAGACAAATACTGTATGATCTCACTTACATGTAGAATCTGAAGAAACCAAACTCATGAACAAAGAGATCAAATTCATGGTTGCCAGAGGCAGGGGTAAGAGGTGAGAAAAACGGGTAAAGGTGCTCAAACTTCCAGTTATAAGATACATAAGTTCTGGGGATATAATGCATAGCATGGTAACTCCAATTAATAACACTTTCGTATTTTTGAAAGCTGCCAAGAGACCAATCATAAAAGTTCTCATTATAAGTAATAAAAATTTTAACTGTGTTTAGATAATATATGTTAACTAAATTTATTGTGGTAATCATTTCCTAATTTATACATATATCAACTCATTATGTTATATACTTTAAACTTACAGAATGTTATATGTTATATCTCAATAAAACTAGAAACAAAAAAAGGAGAGGAAATACAAGCTATCATACCATGCCCTGCAAAAATTAATGGTAAGACCAAAGAAGGGTAAAAATGCTCAGTCACTCCATTCTCTTTTTGCATCTTTTTTCTTTAAGTTACATGAAGGAAAGGTAAGATAAGATACCCACTTGAGAGAGCTGGGTGTGAAACAGAAGATGACCCTTGTCCAATAGATGGATGTTAAATGTGCTAAAGACCAACAGAAACTCTCAGATAAAAAAAAACAAAAACTTCTCATGATCAATTTTCTTTCAAAAATACAACTAATTTGTTAGAATTATGCATTGTTAAGGACAGTAATGGCTTTGCATTTGAACAACCTAAGGGGCAAATTCATGCATTTTAATTGTTAGGCCAAATAAAATGTACATTTTTCATATACCCATTTCAGAGTAGAAATTAACAATAGCAATTTTTTAAAAAAACTATTTTAAGCAAACTGTTTAAAATAACTAGAGAACTATAATTATTTTTAAACAATAATAGAATTAATGTGAAAATAGTACTAAAGAAGAGTCCTTGCAACTGCTTTCAGTAGGTTTACTAATCACTGAAACAATGCATGTCCAAGTGTCTTTGGAGCACTTCTAGAGTGTAGATGTCCATCACTGCAAGTTTACTTCCTTTCCTTTTTTTTTTTAAAGATCAATTATTTATTTGAGAGAGCACACATGAGTGGAGGGAGGGGGAGAGGGAGAGGGAAAGAACCTCAGGCAGACTCCCCACTGAGCATGGAGCCCAAGGATACAGGACTGGATCCCACAACCCCAAGATCACAACCTAGTCCAAAATCAAAAATCTAATACTTACATGACTGAGCCACCCAGACACCCCCTTCCATCCTTATTGGTGCAAATATTTGAGACCTTTTTACAAAAATACAATAGACTTAAAAGACATTAGGCAAACAGGAAAACACTATGGCAAACCTCTACTCCCAATTTTTAATTTAATGAAGTGGTAGAAGGAGAAAGGGGCAACGGTCTGTAGATTTATATGTAACTCCATAGAGATGGAGAACAGGAACTGAAAGGGAATAAAAAATGTAATACATGAAATGTTTCAAGGAGAATGTAGAATACTGTGGCACATTTTGAGATGCAAAACAATCTCTGGGTATACATCCATCTTTCTTCAACACCCACGTCTTAGCTCCCTGCCTGAGGATCCCCTGGTGGTGCCTTCACCCTACAATTGTCTCCCTTTCCAGGGCTCCTCCACCATGTTTCTCCTCGCTCCCATGGAGTTGTCATGGGGTAAGGGACTGAAACCTGATCTATTCCACGTGCAGCCAGCTGAAGAAGGTGACAACATTCATCTCCTTGCTCAGGAGAACAGAAAGCCAATAGCTCAGGACTATCTGGGTTTGCCTAGGTCTGTGGCCACTTGTCTGACTAAGCAAAAAACAATCTGATGGGTTCATCACTAATTGTCCTAACGATTTGCATATTCATAATCAAGTAAATCTAAAAATCAATCCCCACTGCTAAATCCTCTTGCATAATAAATATTAACCACCACTTGACGGTGCTTTACAGTTTTCAAAACACATTTCTTTATTATGTGGGTCATAGTTATTTTTTTAAAGATTGTATCTATTTATTCATGAGAGACACACAGAGAGAGAGAGAGAGACACACAGAGACATAAGCAGAGGGAGAAGCAGGCTTCCTGCTGGGAGCCTGATGTGGGATTCAATCCCAGGACCCCAGGATCAAGACCTGAGCCAAAGGCAAATGCTCAACCACTGAGGCACCCAGGTGCCTCATGGGTCATAGTTATTAACCTACTTAAAGATGCTGCAAAAGTTCAGGTGTAGGCAGCAAATCATCATTTACCTGAGAAACAAGCATTCGACCCTTATTCCCTCACTCCTGCTCAGATTTGTAACCTGTTTTATCACATGACAGTTCTGTGGCACATGCAAGGGGTTTGGGATGGTAAAAAGCCAGCCCCTCTCCTTGAAGAGTTTACAGTCCACCAGAGGAAAAAAAAAGACACTGAGAGTGCTTTTGAATACTGTGTCATATGAAACCTCACCTGACAGAGGGAGACTGTAGGCACTCCTCTCAGAGGACAGATGTTGCAGATGTGGGGGGGGGGGGCTATGTGGGCTTTGGGGATGGGAGGTGATGCTTGACTCGAACCTTAAAAAAGGGCGAGGAATTAATATGTGAGAGGGAAGAGAATGACAGGACAAGGAGATGGCAAATCGATAGCCCCCAAAGAAAAGAAAGAAAAGAACAAAACAATAGTGTGTGTTCTACAACATGCAATTCCTTACCACAAGAGCATAAAAAGCAATGGTGGGTTCAGGATGAAGTTGGAGAAGGAAGAGAGATAAGATCATGGAAGTTTCCTTCATTGCAAACAAGGATTTGGGGTTTTAATCAACATGAACCAATTACTTACTTTAGATAGACTCATTATAATTTAAGAAGGACATATCCTCGTGAAAGAGGAATCCTCATTATCCTATAATAAAAGTTAGTATTAAAGATATTATGAGAGACAAAATAAGATGGATCCCTGAGCCTCAATCAGTTTATATTTGATTTTTAAAAAGTATGTTTATTCATGCAAACACACAAGCTAGTTGAGATCAGAAGTAGTGATGTATCTTTTAAGTGCTATTACACTTGTCTGAAATGATTAAAGAAAGCTTCCTAGAGGAGTTCAGATATAAAAGACTTCTAGGATTGTCGCTGAAGAAAAGAGGAGAAAGAACACTTTAGAGAAAAGAATGGAATATGAAAAAGCAGGGAGTGGGAAACAGAAAATAGATTGTTGTGTTTGGAACAATGAGAAAATCAGAATAGCTGAAAAGCGAGACGACAGACATTTGCACACCCTGCTTGGTTGTTATTGCCAACAGGACTCAAATTTCTTACTAACAGGAACTGGAATGTTGGCCTGTCTGTGAGAAAGGCATAGGTCTCTTTAATGTTTCATGCAAACATTATTGATGATATTTTTACCAATGATCATTACAGTCAAAATTCAATTCAAAGAGAAAGAAAAATAAGGAAACAGATTAAAAGTAATGAGCCATTTTTGCTTGATAATGGATGTGATGTACCAAGTGGGAACTACAGGAGTTAATTGATATTGTAAACTCTAAGACAGTGCAGGATGTATGGGGAGTGATGGGAAATAGATACAGGCAAACGTTTGACAAAGATGTTTCTTCAAATTCTTTTTGCCTGCAAACCGATGATTTCTCCACTGCGAAGACATAGTCTACACTCAAAGCCAGATGTCATAACAAAGGTCTATTGTCTGTCCTGCAGTTATTCAAATGTTATATTCTTTCTCACTCCGAATATGAGTCAGTATCAATACCACTGGCTGAATATAAGAATAGAAATGTGACTGATGCTTTGATTGAAAGGTTTTGAGCTTGGTTTCCCTTGAGGAATTCTCTTCCTAGAAGTCTTTGTTTTCCTGGCATTTTACTCATTATACCATAATGCTCATCAGAGAATTCATATCAGATCTAAACACTAGCATTTGACTGTAAAGTTTTATACTTAAAGGATGCTGTTTGACTGTTTATAACATATAAATGCCAGTTTATTTCTCTGGGAAGGGTCACAGAGAATAAACCAGTAATTCTCCCTCACTGACATCAGTGGAAACTGCTTCCTGTTAGATCAATGCATAAAAATTCAACTTTAATGCCTTTTCAGTACCTTAGCATTGACATCTGGATGTTTAGAAATGGGTGTTGAAAACCTTCAGCATTTTATAAATGAAAAGAAAAAAAATATTTAATTATAAATAGTGTATACAATATTATGATTATTATTGCTAGTGATAATAACACCGAGAGATGATCCAGGGACAAATAAATACATATTTTTCTAATTTATATGTTGATAAAGTCACTTAAGTAAATTAAAACCCGGTATTCTCTACAGAGCAGCACATTATTCTCTATACACTCAAATAATTATGAAAGGATAAGGCTTTTGTAGGAATTTATTATGTATAGGATTGTACCTTGCATCTATCATGCAATGAAGCATTAAAAGGCAACTTATGGAGAAGGGAATATTTTAAATTATTGAGTTATAAATACTTTGCAAACCATTTCTTCTGATAAACTTATTTCCTGATCAGAGCAATGTTGTATAAATTTTGATCATTCTATATTTTTTCCATCTGTACTTCTTTCAAGTTCAAGTCTGGATATCTTGAGTTTGTTGCTTGTCCCCCCCCCCCCCCCCCCCCCACTAAATTGCCTGAACCCTACCTCAAAGCCTGAACCATGCTTGTGTTACATAACACCCAGGGGGAAATTTGTTTCCTGCAGGGACTCAGTTAAAAAGATGCCTTTTCCACATAAAGATCTTTAATATTTCTGAAATCACATTTTCCCTGAATGTTAAAATCTGCTTTCCATTACACCATAATGGTAAATGTTTTCGCTTGGGCATCTGTGATCCAAAGGTTTCCTCAGCAGGGTCACTTAACAGTCTCTTAAAGTAAACCCATGGAGCACCCCTCGGAAGGCGTGGTTCACTGAGCTCAACCCAGCCAGGGCAGCCGCAGGCCGGCTGCTTATGGTGGAATCAGATCCATCGACTGGCACGTGAGCTCTCATTGGGCTGGGCCGCCTCTCAGCTAATTGTTCATAATCAAGTCCACCTTTCCAAAAACAACAAAGTTAAGAATTTAGATCTTTAGGAGATGAAAAGTGAAGAAAGAAAGCAAATACATAAGGTACCTAGAGTAGTCGAACTTGCAGAGACAGAAAGTGGACAGTGCTCACCAGGAGTTGGAGTTGCAAGGGAGGGATAGAGGGATGGAGAGATGGAGGGATGGAGGGTTGGGGAATTACTACTTCAGGGGCACAGGATGGGATGATAAAAGTGTCCTACAGATGAACAGTGGTGATCATTGCACAACAATGTGAATGTACCTAATTGTGTTGAACGGTATACTTAAAAATGGTAAATTTTATGTATTTTGCCACAATAAAAAAAACTCATATTTTTTTAACAAAAGCAAATAATGGGTAGCCATAATGACCCCACTCAATCAACTGCTAAATTTTCATTGCATAAAAATAAAAAAAATGTTATTCTTTTTTTTTCATAATTGTTCAGGGTGATCACCCTCCATAGGTTGATCACCCTACTTAGCCAAAATAATTTGATCACCCTACTTAGCCAAAATAATTTGCTGATGCTTTCTATCTCATAGGCTTCTATCTTTTCTGATTTTATGAAAACCACGTATAAGGCCCTAAAGTGGATGCACAAGATTCTGGCACTGTGATGCTTTAGGCCCTTGACAAAGATGCAGTCTGTACCAGTTTGCCAGTCTTGAAAGTGTCATTTCTTTCTTTCTTTTTTTTCTTTTTTTTTTTTTTTAAGTGTCATTTCTTGCTAAAGTTCAGGAAATAGGTAACTTGGAGAACTAACCACCATCGTGGCTTTCTCTGGTTGAGTGTTTGGCACCTTAATTTCCTATGATGATGGTTTCCAACGATGAATCACAGACCTACAGTTTATAAAAGTTGACTGCCTGGACTATGGCATATGGTGGGCAAGTGTTGCTCTACAGCACAGAAAGGTGGAGCCACTCCTTCCTGAGAAACTTTAGAAGTGTATAACACGATGGGACCATTAAAAAAATTGGATATTATTTGAACTCATTAATATTGTGCTAAGAAGTTTGTTGCTAGGCAATTATGATTAAAATGAGTGACTCTTCAGCCTCATGAAAACTGCTTAATGACACTTCCAAGTGAAATTTGGCTTTTCCATTTATCACCAAATATCAAAATCAGATCTTCTTATAGGAGGCAATAACTTCAGTCCAAAGAAAATCAGCCATAAGACAGTTACACATATGTAAATGTTAAGCATATATATAAACCAGAAAGACACTTCATGTTTGATTTAAGCCAGAATAGATTAGCAATCTTCTATCATCTTTTTTTTTGAAAAAATGATTATCCAAATAATAAATTCACAAGTTCTAATTTTAGTACCTCTTCATCATCAAGAGGAAAAGTGATGAAATATTTAGCACTCACAGCTCTCTATGGAGTAGTTATTATCATTCCCATTAGAAGATGAGGAGAAAACACTAAGAAAGATTAAATAAATTGCCTAAGGACACATAGCTAGACAGTGCAAACAGGATTCATACTTGTATCTGACTAAAAATGTGTGCTTTTACTTCCTTACGTTTTCTTCCAATTAATAATTATTAAAATTGTTTCTTACAAAGGATGCTGGGAAGATCCTATGTAAGCTACAAATAAACATAAGGTCCCTGCTTCCTGTGGATTAACAGCAAATTTGCTAATATGATGATATAATCTTCATACATGTAGAAGAGTTGCTGATCAAGATTTGAACTTTCCAGCAAAGTCTTCAAGTGAAGCTACGAAAGGAGCAGGCAAGAATCTCCTAGCTAGAGGAAGAGCACACTCACAACAGAGGAGGATGGAGAGCTATTGCCTTCCTTTGAATCATCACAGACATATATAACTCTTATATATAATGGATGATAAATAGCTGTTGAATTAACAAGTATAAAGGTTAATTAATAAAACAATTTGGCTGAAGGAAAGGTTTTACACAGAAAAAGATAAAATTGACCAGAGACATAAAGGGAGCTTGTAGAATGATTTCACTGTGAGACTATGGATTTTTCAACCTCACCCCCTCAAAATGGGGAGGTGACATAAGCAGGTAATAAAAGACAGAGTGGATATGTTGTCTAGAAAGGATTGGAAGGGAAAGATTGGTCAGTGACATTAGCCCAGGTATGAGATAATGAGTATCTGGGCCTGGATTGGCAGAATGAAATGAAAATAATAATTTTTCCTGTTAAATACTGAAAACCTATTTCAAGAATAAGTATGACAAATATATTCCAATAAAATAAATGTATCCCTATTAACAAATTTTTCTTACTTCAAGATGAAGAAAAAAATACCGATAGTAAGATGAATTTATTTAGATTTTACTAAATAAATTTTAAAGTAGCTGTATTGTTTGATTAACATTTATCAGTCATTTTGTTACCTGTCCATATGCTTTTACATATACGCTAACATGATCTGCTGACAAAATCTTAAGAGTCTACACTGAAAAAGGGCATTTGACTTCAATTAAGTTAACAAAGCACTTCCTCTTCCCATTTGAAGAAAAAAAAATGCTAATAAAACTTTAGGCCAACAAGATTATCTTTTACCTCAGGATTTTGTGAAATTATAAGTTAAAAAAATAAGGAAGATCTATTGACTCTATCCAACTTCTTTTTGCCTTGAAGGAAACAAATAAGGAAATCCGAGAATTGTAAAATCAACTGTTATTTAGACTGAATATAATTCAATCTCTAAGTGAGTATTTTGTTTTTAACCCTGGCCTCCTACTGGACTCAAAATAAGGTATATTGGTTACCTGCCAGTAGTCAAGTCTGACACCACAGTACAAGTGGCCTCTCATAGGCAACTACGGTAAATGAACACCCAAAAGTCATCCAGAGGTGCCCTTCCAAATCACTTGCAGCTCTGCGTTATTTAATCTCCACGCAATGCTTTTGTGACATAGGTCAAGATCTCTTTGTAAGCAACCAGGTGGCTGAGTCAAGTGACACAAAAGTCAGGATTTTAGGGCTTCATTCAGCTACTCCATTTTCATCTCTGTTTATTAGACCAAAGCAGTAAGACTTAACCCAACTATGTTTTCAAAATGAATGATCATAAAAGATAGATTTTTGGCAGCAATAAAATTTTCAAACCAAAAATAAATAAAAAGATGTTTTATACAGCTGCAGAGTTTGAGTTTATAGAAAAGTATTTATTAACACAGTAACAACCTTAGCATTAAGGGCTTATATTTCTTAAAAGCTCCTCAGAGCTTGGAATACTCACCAATACAATGGCAGATGGCATATAAATGGGCTTACTTACTACTTTGTTCATCTTCGGTTTTAAATTTATTTATTGATCCACAAAGGAAGTGAAGTGTTTTCCATGAGAAAAGCATAAAGACAGAGTTTAGAAATATAAAAAAATGAAATAACACAAAACAAATTGTTGTCTAAAAGCAAGAAAAAAATGAGAAAACAGTGAATATTTCCACTTTTGATGTGGAAAAAGAGGAAATGCTGCTCATCTTCATCTATTAACCCCTGACTTACCTTTCCCCAAGTAGGTCAATTCTGAGTTTTAATATCAACGTCTATTGATGTAGTAGAGATAATGAGATTATCTATTTATCAGTATATATGGATTTGCATTACATTCAAAACATACTATCATTGGATATATTCATTTTTTTAAATGTCAATGTTTTATTTTAGAGAGAGAGAAACACAAAAAAAATTAACGGAATAAAAATAGGGGGTCAGAAACAATGTCACACAATAATAGTGACACAGAAGACCCCAGGGAGCCATGTAGAATCTTTATCTATCTAAAGGCTACAGCTTAGTTAAGATAAATACTTGTCTTTGCTTCTTCCGTGCACATACCTGAAGCAATAGACTGGGAAGCAACACAATATTGTGTGTGTGTGTGTGTGTGTGTGTGCGTTGTTTTTTTGCAGTTTGTGTGTGTATGTGTGTTTTGTTTCTTTGGTTTCTTTTCTTTCTTTCCTCTTTTTTTTTTTTTTTTTTTTTTGCTGTTTAATAACAGTGTGCCTTCTGCACAGTCACTGAACTTTCTCATGCCTCAGGTTAGCCATATGGAAAATCAACATATTATATTATAAACTTTTAGTTTTATACTATCTCTAAGACTCAGAAAACATAGACTGAATTTAAAGAGACTTTTAGTTTCTCAAGTTGAATTCAGAGACTTTTCTTCTAGCTAATAAACTTTCAAGAAAAAAGGACAAATTCCAACATCAAAAGCAGTATCTAACCTTGTATGCATTGCTAAGTATCTCCAAGGAGAAATGTGAATGTATGTTTGGGGGTGTGTGTGTACATCTGTGGTATTTGTCTATATCTACTTACACACAGGTATAAACTAATGGGACAGCATATTGAATACGATATGAGTATAAAATCTATACCTTATACAAATATCAAACATTATAATTCTATGGGATATCCTATTGGATTTGCAAAATGTATTAAGATATAAATCTCAGAACTCATCAAGATATAGCAGTTCTAATTTGAAGGAGGTTAAAGTTATACATTCAAAATTGACCTGGTCTTACTCTATAATAGATGGATTAAGTAAAGAAAGGCTTATAACTGAAGAGTGTAGCCATCCTCATTGTGAATAGTATCTTTTTAAAGTTGAGTATCCATGACTTGATGTATGTTGCATTTAAAGAAAGGTAAGCTATAGAGGCGCCTACCCATCATCTACTCTGAGTTTTATAGAGTTAGAGAATCTCAAGTGGTGCCAGGGCTTGGCCAGCAATCACAATAATTCCAGAATTAATTACTTGGGTGGAAAGCCCAGAAATTCTATTAAGCCAGGAGTGAGGGGATCCCTGGGTGGCGCAGCGGTTTGGCGCCTGCCTTTGGCCCAGGGCGCGATCCTGGAGACCCGGGATCGAATCCCACGTCGGGCTCCCGGTGCATGGAGCCTGCTTCTCCCTCTGCCTGTGTCTCTGCCTCTCTCTCTCTCTCTCTCACTGTGTGCCTATCATAAATAAATAAAATTAAAAATATATATATAAAAAAAAAAAAAAAAAAGCCAGGAGTGAGACCGGCATGGGTCTTCTTGGCCACAACGGTATTCAAGGCAATACATTATATTATTTAAGAGAGAAGGTTCTGAGCCAGCTTGCCTTAGTTTCAACCCCAGCTCTGATACTTCCTACCCAAGCAAACTGGACAAGTCGTTTAATGTCTCTGTACCTTGATGTCCTCACTTTTAGAAAAAAAAGGGGGGGGTGACTATGGTCTTTGCCTCCTAGGGTTAAGATACTCAATTTGCTTAGAAAAAAATATCCATAACGCATAATCATATGTGATGGATCTCTGATGTCAATCTTTCCATTCAGCAGCCTCAAAAGACTTTGGACATACCTGAGAGCACATGATTAAAGCTTCTCTTTTTGGTGTTTCTTCCGCCTTTATCCACTTTCTACCTCTTTAAATCTATAGTTTTCTCTGCCAAGTTGAGACCTGATAACATTTCTAGGTTTTTATTTTTCTTCACTCGCCATGAAGAGAATCACTTATTCAATATTGAATAAACACTGTGTGCCTGATACTCTTCTAGACACTCTGGACACATGAGTGCTATATCAGATGGAGATACATGTTAAGGAGAAAAATCATGCTGCGGAGTGTCAGTTCTTCAATCAGGTGACATTTGAGCAAAGACCTACAGGAAGAGAGTGAATACTCCAGGAGGATATTTGACCTGAGTATTTGAGGGGAAACTGACAGTAAGTACAAATACCCTGCAGCAGGATCATGCTTGCTGGGTGGATAATCATAGAAGTCAATGTATCTGAGGCAAATTGAGGGAAGAAAAGAGATGAGATCATGCAGCTCTGTTTAAGAAATGTGGCTTTTACTCTCAGGGCAGTATGAAACCTTTGAAGGGTTGGAGTCAAGAAGAGGCATAATCAAAACATAGTTTACCAAAAAAAAAAAAAAAAAGTCTTTTGTGTGTTGCAAATAGATTGAAAGAGAGCAAGAGCCAATGTAATTAGAAAGCTCTTGCAAAAATTCAGGCAAGAAATGATGATGATGAAGAAAGAATTTGCATTCTGGTTGTCTAGGTTTTGGAAACAGAGCCAATAGTGCTTGTTCACAGACTGGAAGTGGGTATGAGTGACGGAAGTTGTAGAAAACTTCAATGGTTTTTGTGTATTTGGGAAGAAGGGGTTGACTTTTAATGAGCTGGTAAAATTATGGAATGGGTAGAGTTTAGGGAATCCGGGGTCATGCTAATTTGTTTAATTGTGAGGGGACTATTAGATATTTGGGTAATAGGAGCAAGGAAGCAGTGAGGTAAATTGTCAAGGTGTGGTTACTCTGGGAGTGAGAGCACAGGGGTGGACTCACCATTACTGTGATATTTTGGATGTGCCCATTACTTCCATCATTAACAACGCATTGTTAGTCATTTCTCTCAATAAGTACATCTGTGCATGTTAGTATGACCATAAGTAATAAATACCTTCATTTCCCCTCCACCCAGTGAGGTATTGGTAGAGCTGTAAGAGATCATCTCCATAAGCATGATGAACAGCTGCACCAATTCTTAGGTACCATTTTTTTTACCACCTCTCTACAGTTAGACATTGTTTGCCTATGCGATCTCTTTGAATCCACAGCCTGTTGAACTCCAGTCTCAGTACACAACAAAATGTGCAGGGTGATTACTGACTTCAAGATGAAGGAAAAAAGTGAAACAAAATAATTTACTACTTTGGACTATCCAGCTGAATCACAATAGTGATCCACACATCTGAAGATAAGCATTTCAAATCATTTTAATTCCATGAGTCTGAATGAATGTTCCTCCCACTACTAGTTCTCACTTTTTTCCTCTAACCTACCCTTACTTTTAATGTTTTTTTCTGGTCTGCTATAAGTAGATTTAACTACATGGAAATGGAATTTTACTTACTCCTGAGAATTCTGATGATTTGTTAGCTGAGATGGTTTCATATGCTGTATTAATGTGCTTGTCATTACAGACTATAGGATAAAAGCATGTTTTCTTTTTTATTTAAAAGTTCTTTCTCAATGTAGACACAGATTCCCAGGCAATGCCTGCAAGGATTACAATTGCTTATATATTTTCCCTTTTTGGAGTACCTGTTCTTTCTCTCATTTCATTCTATGCCACTTATTTTTAATTAAGTATAATCACTTCTCACCAGGATGCTTCCTTTTATTCTAGAAAGTTGCCTCTAAATTCTTCAAATATTCAAAAGCCACTAAACATTTACTAATACAGTGGGATTCATTCTTTGGAATGTCTCTACAACAATGCATGTTCTATGCAACAAATCAAAATATGCATACCACTGTCTCTGTATTTCCAAAGCTGTTTCTGATTACTGATAGAAATTCCCCTGTTCTTCATTAAAGGCTGAGATTCTTTTAAAATGCTTATTTACGGCTGCCTGGTCCACAGGGGCAGACTGTGGATTTAATCGCCTACAGCACCAAATCTCTTTTAACATTTGGCCAACTGAGCATTAGGTAACTTGTTGGCTGGGGGTGCCACATTCCTACTCAGTGCATAGATAAGGTAGCCACAATCCAGTATGCTTCATTTACTTTCAAGTGTTATTAACACTAATGAGCATTACATCCACACATGAAGAAAAGATACAGAATGAAGTGAGTCTTTCTCAGACTCATTAAGCTCGGCATTGTTTTATTCGGGGGACAAGTCTCTAATTTTAGAATGTTCTTTAAAGACAGATGAAAAAATACGCTGTAATTAATAGAAAGTATTGCTTCCTTTGTTTAATAGACAGCATGTATTCAGAGACAGCTGTAAGTTTTAAAAGATATTTCCTGTACTATAATAGATAGTAAAAGAAGATAATTAACTGTACTAAAATAGAAAGTAATTCATTAAATCACAATGAATTTTATTTTTTCCCAAAATAAGTAAAACAGGCAGGTGTCCATATTAATTTCACATCTTCTTTTGTGACTGTGATCTACTTCAGAAGGTTCTCATTTAAGTTTAATTTTTATCACATGATTAATATGGTTATTTACTGTATGTGTTTATATGCTTTTAGCTCTGCATTCACACTATGAAATTTACTTTAAAAAGTCTTTCCTCCTGGAAATGTCAGTTTCTTTTCTTTTTCTTTTCTTTTTTTTTTTTTTTAACCTTAAATCTAGAGTATGTTTTCAAGGTCTCTTCTAAAATGATAACCTTCATATGAGTCACAGGAGTTTAAGAACATCTCTGGATTAGTCTGGCTTCAGTGAGGTTAAAGGCAGCAACAGTATGCCCACAAAAAAGATACGATAAGCAGTTATAATGGGTATCACTCAACACAACACCAAATATAAATCAAAACTAACAAATGCCCTCCCCCACAAATCCTCTCAAGTTAAGTTCCTCGAATTTAATTATTATGGCAAATGGTAATATAACAAGAGTGTCTACTGTCAGGGAAAAAATTTTTGAGACAGATGTGAACCATACAAAGCGTATGTAAAACACGTGTGATCCAGAGCAAGGTCATAGGACCCATTGAAAGAACACATGTGGAATACATGAACCACATGTGGACACATGTTGCAAAATCATATGTTTCTGTTTATTGCCAAGGCTCATATCATATTCTAAAGAAATCAGGGGCTCTTAAATAAACTTTGTACTTCTTAAAGTAAATGGATACCTTTTTGTTTAAAATCCACTGGTGGAGGCAGACAAGGGCCCTCAAGTCTAATACTGGGCTTGAAAGTACTCAAAACCCTGTTTCACTCCTGTTTTCCTATCCCAGGGTGATTCAGTTGATTATTCTAAGGGAATAAAGATTTCTCCCTTGCCCACAGCTAATTCCTTGAGGATGCCATAGCTTATCATGAAACCTAAGCAAACAGAGCTTTAGTGTGTGAATTAGGAGCAACTGTGGCTTCAATGGGCTTTTTATTTCCTAAAACTCAAATTAGCAAGACACTGATGCCTTATCTTGTGTATCTGGAATAAAATTAAAATCTCCCATACTTATAGAAAATCATTGAAATGTAAAAATCTAATGAGAATATTTACTTTATATTTTCTGGCAATAAGATATTTATAGAACTTTAAATGCTTAATAAAGATGTATATACATGGAAATAGGCACAAATATGTTACAGTCCTTTGCCCTTATTTTCCAGGACTTAGTGACAGTAACAGTGCCTTATACATTAGGTATTAATTTAATTAGAATTTAAACCCTTTAGAAATGTAGTACACCTAGAATTAGGGAAGGCAACTACATGTTATTTGTAGAAAGAAGCAAAGGTATAATAAAAAAATGAAGGGAGTAAAAATTTGGCTCTCATAGCTGTGAAACTTGTGACTTCAAACAAATAATACATGTTTCTTGAGTCTTCGGTTTTTGCATAAAGAAACCTTCCCAACTTAATAGGTTTGTAAATTTCATGAACTATTATATGTGAAATCCTATTGTAAACAGAAATGCATTACGTGTACATGTGTTAGTTCTTTCCATTCACAATTTACACATGAGAAACACTGAGATTCAGAAAGGTAAGTCAATTGTCACATGACCAATAATCAGTAAGACTAAAATGAGAAGATAGATATTTTTGCTTAAGGTTCCTCCATCATCTTCCAAAAGGTGAAATGAACAGAGTTTGTTTCTCCTTAATGGGACATTCATTCTGACCCTAACTCAACAGACACATATTGATGACACATATAATCATTGTTATAATAATGGCACATTCACATTTATAGGATTTTACATTTTCCAATGTAAAGCATGATCCAAGAAGCATTTGTGTCTCCCACTTTCTATGGCAGGTAAGCAGGTAAATTGCCTCCTTTCTATAGATTAGTAAACTAAGGTTGTGAGGACATAATGAATAGGTTGCTTAAATTCATATATTAAGAAGCCAAACTAATAAACTAATTGGACAGATGAAAGTCTAAGTCCAGTAATTATTTTCTACTAAATTAAAATACTTCAATATATGACTTCAGGCTCTCATTATCATGTATCTGAATACCCATATCCAGAAAAATATTTCTAATAATGCCGTTCTTCAAAATGAGGGTATGATGGAAGAAAAGCACAGCATTAGGGGTAAAAACCTTAGCACTGAAAGGAATGGGAAGACTTTCCTTTGTTACTGTTCTCGACAAAGTGCAGTAAGACTATCCAGCACTTCCTGGGAAGATAGAGTCCAAGCTACTTACTATGAATGTATGTCTCATCTATTATTTCTTGTTCCTTTTGAAAGTATCCTTCTGTTATATCTCAGGATTTTAAAACTATTTTTCTTAGAGATACACTTTTTTGACCAAAATTTCTTTGTTAGTATGACTTCCCCCTTTAAACCTGGCTCACTGCCATTCATACTCCAAGACAAAATTGTAATATCGCTTTTGTAAATCCTTCTTGGACTGTCCTAGACAGAGTTAATTCCATCATTTCCTTATACTTGTCACATTCTGTTACTATTTATCTATTAGCAAGTTTGTCTTTTATCTCTACTAATCGGAAAATACCTCAAGAGCAGAATCATTATTTTTATAACTTTGTACCCATTATGCTTCCTAAATTACTTAAAATGGTAATCATGGGACCGCTGGTTGGTCCAGTTTGTAGAGCATGATACTCTTGATCTCAGAGGCAAGAGTTTGAGCCCCACGTTGGAGGTAGAGTTTACTTAAAATAAACAAATAAATAAAATGATAATTAGAAGGAAGTATACAATGAAGAATGATCGAACAAATCTTACGTTGTTACTTTTCCTTTTTGGTATTAGTTGACTTAGAAGCCCACAAGCTCAGTTCAGGTGCTAGGTAGGGACTAGCCCCATATAGTACTAAACAACTTCCACCCTAAAAGAAAATAATTCAAATAACCAAGCTACTAGATATTTGTTCATTCCTCTTAGGTTATCTACTTATGAAACATCTCTTTACATGAGTAGTTAGAAAAGTTGTCTGACTCTTCTTTTAGATTATATGTTACACGTGATATAATCTTCATGAGGCACTCTCCCTGCCCGCCACCATGATACTGGAAAGAATATTGATGCCAGGCTAACGTAGAGAATTATAGACAATATCACTGCATTGGGTCTGGAATTATTTTTCTGGACTTTGACAACAGATTATGTACACACTTTTATCATACCCTGCATCTCCGTTGGAAATACACAAAAAGAGTAATATTTTGTCGTTTCAATTTGCCACAACCCATTGACATTCCTCTATTAGAGATGTGGAGCTGGAAATGTGAGTCTCACCCCTTTCGTCTCATCTTAATGAGCCATGAGGAATGAGAACCACTCAGCATTTTGGCTGTATGCTTCCTACCATGTGTAAGGCAGACACTGTGTCAGCCAGTCTTCCAAAGGGTACGCTGATCTTGCATGCTTTCACATTTGATCAATGCAATTTTGACAGTCTGCTACTCAGTTTCTTCCAAAGTTGGGTCTTACACCTTCAAACAGAAATAAAGTTTCCACCTCAGTTTGAACTGATTGTTCGATTCCACTTCTCCCACCTAAACATCTCCCTGTAATAATCCATGTACCTCCACATGACCACAAATATGACAAATATATTTTAAAACCCCCTTTTGTGCACAAGAGGAAGTATAAGCTACTTTTGCATACAGGCATGGTTTATTCAGTCTAGATCCACCCTACCTCCTTACACTTACCTTTAGCTATTTTTTTTTCCTGGCCCCTCTTACTCACTGTTATTTTCCAACCACATGAAGTTTTTACAGTTTTTGAAATATGATTTCTACTTGATTATCTTGGCTTGTCCTATCTCTACCTCTTCCTGTAATAATCCTCACTGATCCTTCAATACCTAACTGAATGAAATATCATCTATTTTGGGAATCTCTTTCTTTTTGTGTACTACTTCTATGGGAGAAACTGTCACATTGTAGAACAATTATTTGCTTATGTATCCTATTTTGCATTAGACTGGAGAATTTCTCAAGGTAAAGAATTATATCACATGCAAATTTCATATATTTTTTCATGTACCCAATGATTAAATAGTATATGGTAAGAGCTTGAAAGATTAAAGGAAGCCATGCAAGGAAGGAATGGTCGATCCTCTATGAAAAGGAACAGTTATTGTACCCATCCCAAAATATGCTTTGCATGACAATTAGCAATTTGTCATTCTTAATCCCCCCAAAATTCATTTTTAGTTAAGGATGCCCCTGAAGATAAAGGCTATATCATGGATTCTAAATAAATCAATTTAGATTTTTTTTAGAGCATTGTGTTTGGAAAGAGGGGATTCAGGTACAGAATGATCCTTAACTTTTATTTCTATTATAATATGATCACCTCCCAATACTGGACCAACTATTAAAAGCAAGTGATACTTGCACTTATCTTTTTTCTTTGTGTATATCATCATCAAAGACATTTTGCCACTGAATTTTGGTTTCCATTAATAAGCAAGGGCCCATGAACCCATCTTGGGATGATATCAGCCAAACATACCATAATTTGCATCACATCTAATAAAATATGAAACTGTATCACATATCCAATAAAACACATAAAAACTGTCTACAATCTACAAGGTGCCCTGAAAAATAGTGACTCACTGAAAAGCTGTGAGATCTTAATTAGTAAGGAAAGTCCTGAAGAGCATTCATGTATAATCAGAGCTTTATTTTTGTTATAGTTTTCTGATGATCTTAATGCTAAGAAGAGTGTGCATGTTAAGAAGTTTTGATCTCTGAGCAACTTTCAAAGGTAGGACTGTTTTCCAAAACAGATAGGATAGGGCAGTACAGTCTCCATACTCTGTGTTATACCTTAAGAGAACTTTCCACTGTGCCCCTAGTGTACACACACACACACACACACACACACACACACACACGCTCGTTAAGACATTCTTCTTATTCTGAAAGTCACTCAGAGGTTTTAATCTAAGCCAAATAGTGTAAGTGCATTTTTTAAAATCTCAAAGGCCCAGGGAAGAAGTGACATTTAGCCTCTGAAAGAATGAATGAATTTATGTTCCAGAGACGGTTTTGCTAGGAGAAGGGCCAAGAAAGTGCGTTATAGAGATGAGGAAAGGGCAAGTGAGAAGTAACCCTATGCACTTCTGTGTAGATCAAGTAACACTTCACCTTTGCCAGTTTTGCCATTGGCAGAAGCAGACTCTCCTCTGTCTAAAACTATCAAACCTGAGAATTAATGAGAGCACGGACAACATCACAGTCAAAAGGCTTTTTTTTCCTAAATCTTCCCAGCAGGAAGCTAGGAGGTAATAATTTTAATACTAGTCCCCCAGGTGTCACAGAATTGAAGCTTCCTTCAATGTGTGATTCTTCCTCCTCTGGTGACTAACTGCTCCTTTCTTGGACTCACAACAAATTCTATATGGGCCTTCCATTACTAACAAACTGAGGCATTTTTTAACGATAAAAAATCCCGTTTAAATATTTGTCTGTTGAACCCCATACCATGCCCCAGTACGATAGCATTTCTGTTTTAAGTCAAGCAAGTATTGCTGGCATGTGAGAAAAGTTGTATTTTCATGATGACCTATAAAACAATTTACTGTGCGTCATCATGGGATACAGGGCAAAGATCATGGAAGAATTATTTATTATAGGGGTAATATATTGGTTTTAATTTTTGTTCTGATTGTGGTTCTCTGATAGGACACTTTACTGAAGCACATCTAAGAATGCCTATGCTAAGGTTTTCATTTAGTATCTTTTCATTAGGAGAGTATAAGTATAAATAAGTATTTACTTATTAACAATTTTACAAAGATAAGTGAACATGGGAACACACTGTTTTAAAACAATTTGTGGCAGAAAAAGTTGTGCTTACTCTGTTCAAGGAGCTTAATCCATTTGGTCTATCTATCTCAAAATAAAATGTATGTTTTAGGATATTTTGAAACTGTGTCCAGACATTCCCTGGTGTATTTTTTTATATTTTCTTTCAAAACTATATATAAAAATCATTGTATGTTTTAATTTCTTTAGAACTTTTTTTGTGATAAAATACCAAAGACTTTTAAAACAACTCTGAACTCTTTTTTTCTTTCACACACACACACACACACAATTGATAGTATAAACTTATTGATTTTGAAATCTAGTCTATTATAAATCAAAGCACACTGAATTGTGTAGAAAAAGCTGCATGTGCACCTAACCATTCCTCAAATAGGAGACATTCTTTTTCCCAAAGCCTTCTGCATTATATTGTGAGATAAATAAACAAAACATTTAAGTCACTTAGACCATATTTTGTCTCCTATCTATATTTTGCATATATTCTTTCAACATGTATCCCTAAAACTAGGAAGTACTCGATTATGAAGGTGCTGCTTAATTTAGTGGCACTGCCTTTTAATAACCTGTAGTCTTTTCAAAAGGATTTTCATTGGCTCAAAAATTAAAATTGAGGCTTGTTCTCTCAGAACATACTGGAGTATCTCTGATGCTTGTGTGCATACCTGAACCTTTATAATGTCAAGAGGATGTGCACATAAGCAATAGCCAAGAAGCTTTATCTTGATGCTACTATGGCTTTGTTTGAAAGCATTCTCACATGAGAGATTGTAAGAATTATTTCCAGCACAGTGCATGGGAATTAGGCACATAATTCTGACTACAATAGTGGGAGTGGTGAGTTTAATTCCACCCACACATCCTTATTAGCTGAAAGCATCATTTCCAAACTGCAAGACTTCAAAATCCTGGTTCCAGCAGCAATGCTGTCTGCCAGCATCCCATAAAGCTTTATTTCCCCAAGGTTTCCACAATATGACATATTTGGATCATGTTCAGTTCCTACCTTCCCCTGTGTGCATTCATTTCGTGTATTTTTATTGTTCTCTTAATTATCTGCACATAGATATTAATTCCAGAATGTACAAATAGGCTCCATTGTGATTTCTCCACCACACTTTATATGATAACATCACTTATGAATGCTATTTACAAGTTTCCAGGCAGACGTGTGGTTGATCTAAATTTGCGGGACAGCAGCATTCAGATATCTGCTTTCAATTTATGTGCATGTTTTCCCCTGTTATTTTCCCTTTTTTTATGGCTGTATTAATTGTTACCAGAAGTCTCTATGAAATGAATGAGCAAACCAACAATGGAATGTAGCAGATTAGAAATTATTGTTTTGCCCCATCTGTGAAACGTGTCAATGCAGCCTAATCCTTATGTCTTAGGAACATTCATGGAATGTTACACCACTTGATTCTCAGCATGTGGGCACTAGCTGACCAACAAGACATGAACTGTCCTAAAGTTGATGCTTTTATCGACCCATTTGACACTTATGATACTTGCAGAAATGATGAAGCGAAAACGAACCCATCACTAAGGGAAACAGGACATGTGGGAATTGGTATGTTGCAGCTCACTAAGTCTTAAGGCATTAAGGCTAAGGATTAATCCAAAGAGTCTGTGGCTGGCATCAAAGCTATAGACTAGCAGCATGCCTCAGTGAGTTAAGCAGCAGAATGGGGAGCAAAGGGCCCTGTGGTCTAATCCCCAAGTATCGACTTACTATTTGGTCAGGTTTATTTCTGTAAATGTCTTTTGATACAATGCAATATATTCTTCCTTTTAAAAAGAAGGCTTCAAAAAAGTATAAATAAAATTAATAATTACTTAAAACATTGTTTAAAAGGATATGAATCAAACCATAATTTGTAAACATGTAACTCTTGTGAATCTAGGCCAGAAGACTCTAGCCAAATTACAGTGGGATGGACACTGAGGATTTGAATAATCCATTAAAGAATATGTCATGGGTCTTTAGATTGAGATTAAAGTGTAATGTGATCTAGTCAATCAACAAATAACAGGACAAGAAAATGCTGCCAACCCCTTCCCAGTGCAATATTATTGCTGCTGTCACCTCTGTAAACAGTTCAGATGGACACATAACTTCCACTGACCTAGAAAATAGAAGTGATAACCAGTCTTTTCTCTCTCCCTCTTTCTCTCTCTCTCTTTTTTACACTTTACCAGTTGTTCTCATAGACTCCACACAATCCAATTTAGTCAGAGTCTTCAGAGGTGTTGTCCAGCCATAAGTATTTCTAAAAACGCCCCAAGTGGGACACTTGGGAGGCTCAGTCAGTTAAGTGTCTGCCTTCGGCTCAGGTCATGATTCCAGAGTCCTGGAATAGATTCCCGCATTGAGATCCCTCATCAGTAGGGAGTTTGCTTCTCCCTCTACCCCTCCCCTCTACTCATGATCTCTCTCTCTCTCTCTCTCTCTCTCTCAAAAATAAATAAAATAAAATATTTTTAAAATAAAAATAAATAATTAAAAACACCCCAAGTGACACAAAGGAGTATCCAATATTGAGATCATTTTAGAAGCACTAATCAACAACTTAGTGTAAATAGCAGTACAAAGTATGATGTGAGTGTATATGTATCTATGGCCAATTCCCAGAGTAGATTACTAGCTCCCAAATAATAACTTATCCCATAGTAATATTAAACAGCCACTGTCAACTCCTTAGTAAGAATGCTATGCTTGACTTGCTTTGTTTTTTGTTTTTTGTTTTTGGCCTTCTTTCCTTCTTTCTCCTTTTCTTTCTAGACCAAATCAGAGATAGAATCCTTTATACTTTAAAAATAAAAATTTAAAAAGCCAGCTTGATTGACAATGCTATACTGACATGTACATTTATTTGACAGGGAAATGTTTCTGCATCATGTTACTAAGTGACAAAAGGTGTCAGCATGGGACAACCTCCTTTTGTCCCTTCATGGGATACAACCCTCAATACCCATCTATATCAACTGCTGTTTTCATTCACTCTTAAAAGGAAGAGTCCTTTCTTTCCTGCCTCTGTCCATACAGGTTAATAGAGGGTTGCATTCACTCAGAACACAAAATAAACGTATGTAACACAGCAAGCAGAAATAAACGATGGCTGCTAGTCTTTATCCTTATGCACATTCCAACAAGCACTCACTTAAGAAATATTTAAGAAATATTTCCTAAGTGCACATTATGTGCATAAGACAAGATCATGTTGAATTCCTTTAAGTGGCTCCATAACTTTATACTTAGTTATTCTGGGTCCATGGAAAATAGATGGCAAGACAGGATTAGACTTGCAGGATATTAATTAGTGGAAGGAGCATGAAAAGATAAGGAAAACCTTCAGAGCATGATTCGAATCTGATACCCATAGAAAGAGAGAAATGGAAGGAAGATTGCATAGAAAAGTCTCAAGACTACATCACAGTTCCAAGAAAAGTTTGTTGAGGCCAATGGGCCAACCTTCAGCCAAAGTCACCTGTTGGAGCAAAAATTCCATTTCACAGGAATGGCTCGCTCTGCTGTCCACAGCAGGCTCTGTCCTGGGCTGAAAGCAACCTGCAGAAAGTGAGGCAGTAGCTGGAGCCACCAGCCAATTTCACTCTTTCTAGTAGGAGATCTGATATCATGTTTTCTTTTTTTTTTTTAATTTTTTTTTTTTAAATTTTTATTTATTTACGATAGTCACAGAGAGAGAGAGAGAGGCAGAGATACAGGCAGAGGGAGAAGCAGGCTCCATGCACCGGGAGCCTGACGTGGGATTCGATCCCGGGTCTCCAGGATCGCGCCCCGGGCCAAAGGCAGGCGCCAAACCGCTGCGCCACCCAGGGATCCCTGATATCATGTTTTCAAAGCTACCCCACTCCATCCTTTGTGATACAGACACTTACTTCTGCATGATATTTAGGGGAACAGTTCTTCCATAGCTCCTATGGGCTTATCTTCCTGAAGAGAACCTTCAAAGTGAAAAATCAGGGGTGCCTGGGTGGCTCTGTCAGGAAAGCATCCAATTCTTGGTTTCAGCTCAGGTCATGATCTCAGGGTCCTGAGATCGAGCCCCACATTGGGCTTGGCGCTCAGCATAGAGTCTGCTTGTCCCTTTCCCTCTGCTCCTTCCCTCACTCTCTCTCTTTCACACATAAATAAATAAAAATAAATTAATAATTTCAAAACCTGGGAGGTTATGAGGTAAACAACAGCCCCTCTCTCTACAAATGGTCTCAGAGCCACAGCTGGTACTTGTCCTTGCCCATCTCTAGTATCAATTCTAAATACTCCCGACCTGATAAGATGGGCCAGATGTTACTTGAATGTGCTGAAGTTGTGCTGCTGGAAAGGAACTTTTAAATTATAAGACTTGGAGATAACACAGCTTGGCTGGCATATTTGTTGGTTCACCTCTTTGGGTGATGGGAGGAAGAGAGGGAAAGAGATAAGAGACTTGCACTTTGCTGTGTAAACAATCCTGTCTATGCTACTCTGGACTGTAATCAAATGGCTCTGGGGGAGAGAAGAAAGGGGCCTCCAGAATTATTAGATTAGAATGCAAGCAAATGGTGTTTGAGCAATGCACAATCTCTAAATTCCAAGGCATACCTGCCATCCAATTACCCTTTACATAGATTTCAAGTAGTGTTTACTCAGAAAGCTCTGACTTTGCAAAAAGATGAAAATACTCATGGAGGCTGTTTCCCACTATCACTTCAAAAGGTCTAGGCAGTGTGACTCAAACACTCATTCTAGAGGTTCTGAGTTCTTGTCAATTATACAGGTGTCAGGCCACTTCTCCTAAGCATGTTTGTTCACTATTAACAATGGGGCCAGGGAGTATATCATCTCAAGTATATCCTCTGGATTTCACACTGGTTCCTTCTTGATTGCATTTTGTAGAAACAGTCCTAATTGTTCCTGCTGATCAAGATTGATTATCCCTACCATGACAGTGACTTCTCTTCACACCCGTTGGTCATCCCCTGGCATTACTGGGGACATGTCTCATATAAAGTATACACTCTGATTTAATGTATATACTACATCATGGAGGATAGTATCCTGATCTTTCAGAGGTTGCCTCCAAGCTAGTGATTTGTTAGTGCCTTTAAAAGGCTACTCAACTACTCTCTGAAGCCAGATACATCTGGCTAGTGTACTATGTGATGTGACCAGTGGGTTCGAGTCATGGATCCAATCTGTACCTCCTTCACTGTCAAGGGAGTCTTCTGGGCAATGGCATATTGTATGGTGTTGACATTGAATAATTATGCTGGGTAGTTGTGCTGGGACTCTGAGGGCAGGAAAGTAAAATTCATACTTAAAGTACCTATCCCTGTGAGAATGGACAGCTGGCCCTCTGGGGATGTGAGGGATTGCTTGCAGTCAACAGCAGCCTGTTGCATTTTTATAGGAACCGAACTATATCAAAGGTTCAGCATTGGCCATCATTCTTTCCATACCTCTAGAAGCTTCTCTGGCAGTAAATATCAAGCACCACTAAAGTCCAATTCTAGAGGTTTTTTTCCTTAACTCTTACTGGTACCTTCTAGCTAATTTTTGAAATCTCTCCAGTATATAATCTCTTTTCATTTTTATCAGACCCTGCATATCCCCAAGCAAGTTAACTGGAATTGGCACCTTTGAGTCAAGAAAGGAAGCAGAGGAAGCTACTGAAATGCCAAATGTTGCCCTGTGGAGTAGAGGTGTTTGCAGCACCTTCCGGAACAGGACAAGTGCTAGTTCTTGAGGGAAAAAAATGAGATCTTTTTATAAATTTAGAGGGTTCAGGAATCTGTTGAGCCACTTCAGAGGCATACCTCCAGAAGTTACCATCCCTACTTTCAGGTTCAAAGGTGTTCAGGTCTTCCCTGGGGAGATTCAAATGTCTCCTGATTTCCTCTATCTCAGATCTTTGGTCTATTGCCCGGCTTTTACTGTGAGAGATAAACATATTTTTGTAGATTGCTGAAATAGTCTTTTACTCCTTGCTAATTGCCCTTGCTTTCTCCTTATTCCTCTGTAAGTAGTCAATACAGATTAGCAGCAACCAGCAAGCAACTCTGCTCTATTTATAAGTATAGCTCTCATCATATATTACAAATTCCTAAATCAATCACAACTTCAAGGATATGTCCCTCCAATAGGATATTTTCCCAGGTCTTAAACAGGAAAATCTGTAGTTAACTGGGTGGCCATCTTGTGTTAAAAATGGTCTATGGCCCAATTACCACTCAGCATGATGTACTTTTCACCAGCATGGTAGAGAGTGAATTGATCTCAGATACTCATTGCCACCAGTTGTCTTGAACTACTCTAGTTACCATTCATATTGGCTTGGGTTCTCCAAGGTACAAGACGAAATGGAATTAGTGATGAAAGTGAGTGGGGGGGTTGGGTGGTTGTTGGCAGAGAAGCAGAGAAAGGAAAGAGACTCTTGGGTTTATTATATAAATACAGATCTTGCATAAGAAAAGGATAATGGAATGAAGATTATTGCAGAGGAATGAAGTAAGTATAGCGTGGAGGGGGGAGAGAAAGAAAGAAAGAAGGTCACCGTTTAGCATCAATAATTTAATCTCATGAATCCTAATAAATTAAAAGTTGAGATGGAGAGAGTAGTTTGAAAATACAAAAATAACATTATAGTTTGTTTAAGATTATTTTTTTGGTCCTATAAATTGTTTATGTATAAAACTCTAGAATAAACTGTCTTTTTAAGATCCTTTACTGCAGGAATCAGGCTATATCTTTTGATAAATATATTTCCAGAGTAAAAAAAAATATGGAAGCATTACCTTTAAATTTCTGATCTTAACAATAACATTTTGAGCAGCTCTAAGTAGAATATATCCAATACTTCTGCTTTAAGGCAGAAAACATGTGCCAATACTTTCATTACTCCAAATAACATAAATAAATTTAGATCACCACAGTGCAATGTGAATTAATTACCTGTGATCCAGAGAAGAGTATGGAAGTCTTTGAAAAACTAGTAATATCAGAAAATTCTCTTTATAAAAAACACACATGCACATATGTGTATATATGATGTTGTTAAGTAAAATTTCTATTTAAAATAAGAGCATTGATTCACGAAAACCTTGCAAAATATATATAATGTAAAGTTTTTATGAAAGGAAAGCCACAAAACCTTTTCAGTCCTAGAAAAAGACAGAACAGATGCAAAATTCAAAAGTTTCAGGTATGTAAATGAAAACAGCCAAGCTAAAAGGGAAAAGAAAAGGAAACCAGTTAAAAGTATCTTCTCAAACATTCTAGGGTGCCCTAGGATGAACCATTTAGAAATCCAAGATCAGAGCAGATCTCTGAATGTAGATCAAGTTTTATCAAAGCTGACTACTTGGTCTGCAAGTGGAACAAAAGACATAGTTTAACAAATGCAGAAATAATGAGGGTTTCAGATTTCTAACCGAGGCACCAAAAGATATACTTGAGTCTAAAATTTCAAAGCATGGGAGTTCACAACTGAAATGGTACCATTGCCACATAGAATTTCTGCATACCACAGGCAGGACCTGTAAAAGCAAAAATTTCAGTCACATCCTTTTTGCATTTCTATAATAAGAAGAGGGTGCATGTTAAATCTAACCTATGAGAAATTTGCAAATTTCAGTCTTTATGTTGATTGACCAAAGAAGCCTGTTTATTCTGTAGAAAATTAAGCACATTACTCTCCTGCTGATTCTCAAGATGCTGAAGCTCAAAATACTGGCACCAGTCATCAGAGGACCATATTTCAAAGTTGCAAATTTGTACTTTGTCTTGGGTGATGCTAACGCTTCACAAAATATGAAAATGTAAATAATGAATTAAATAAATAAAATATGCAATTTTTTTTCTTTATGAGATCCTAAAAGTAACTTCATTCTCTTCCTTGTTTATTCTCATTAGGAGCATGGCAAATGGAATGATATCTAGATCATCATGAATTCGTATACTTGATCTTCCATTTGTTAGCAAGGTGACTTGATCCATGTAAATCTCAGTTAACACACACTAAAACTGAGAATACTAATATTACCTCCCTTGCAGTGCTACTATGAAATTAAAAGGTGATAATACGACTAATCTGCAGTGGCTTACTGGATGCTTAAAAAAACGTAATCTTTGTTATATTGTTGTCAGTGTCTTTACACTGAGAATGTAGTATTTAAAAATACACCTGAAACTAGTGTGACTGCATATGTTAACTATACTTCAATTTTAAGATTATTTATTTATTTATTTATTTATTTATTTATTTATTTATTTGACAGAGCCAAGGAAAGCCAGAGAGCACAAGTGGGAGCAGGAATGCTAGAGGGAGAGGGAGAAGCAGGTTTCCAGCAGAGCAGAGAGCCCTGAGGCAGAGGGGGGGGGGCGGGGTTCCTTCCGCCTAAGCTGAAGGCAGATGCTCAACCCACTGAGCCACCCAGGCGCCTCTATGCTTCAATTTTAAAAGGGAGAGCATGAACATAGCAATGTGAATGTTCGGAGGATCACAGAATAATTTCTGCATTAAATGAATATACATTGTCAAAGATATTCCTTATATGCAATTATCTCTTAATTGTTGAAATGACTGGGTTTTTCAAAGATTTAAAGCAATAATTGTTCAATACTAATGCAAATAAGAGCTAGTAAAACATGGATTTGAGGTCTGACTAGATGGAGGAGGTGAGTGCTAAAGGGACTTGGAATAACTAAGATAAGGTAGGCAGATTTCTTCTGACAGGGGAAGAAAACTTGATTTTCCTGACAAGAGATGTCCATTGGACTATAGAAAGGAGGGGATGGAAATATTCCAACTGATTAAAATTCACTAAAAACCTTTAACCACAAAACTGTAGATGTTGATCCTGAAATTGTACTGTCATTCAAAATATGCAGGATCAAATTTTAGGTGTGTCTCGTGAATATATTTGCCCTGTGGCTAGAAAACTTCAAAAATTTTTATGGGGCCAAACATAAAAGTTCTCTACTTCTTTAAGCATGCTTGCAACTGAGATTGTCGGCTTGGAATTACTTGCTATTTTCCTTCTGGAAACTCCTTAGTGCAGTCAGCAGCATCTCGCTTACACCCCAGTTCTCATTCCCACCCGTAATATTTTATTGCTTTTGCTGCTCGGTCTCCCAGACAGTATTACATGGGCACTTTACAGTAGCAGATAATTGAAGTTAAGTGTATTGTCACTGCGTCACATGGCCTATCAGCGTATCATTCTCCACTGCCAATGATGTCATCCCTGATTTTAAATATAAACATGCTGGATAATAAATCCCAGAATTCTATCTTTATAATTGACTTCATGGAACCACTTATGATAATAAAATTCTCAGTCTGTGTTTGGTGAGGATGACAGTAACCATTCTAGATATTTCAAGTGGAAGGAGATTGAATACAGAAGAGATTTTTTTTTTTTAAGCAAAATCAATGACATTTCAAGATTCTAGAAAACTGCTGAGAGCTCGCAGATTTGCCACTAACGTTTGGGGAGCTGTGAGGTCACATGAACCACAAGAAACTTTTGGCAATGGACACATCTGGCTCCAGACATGAGGCAGAAGGTTTGCAAGAAAACTACTGGAGATTGCAACAATAATTTTGTGCCCGATAAAGCTCATGTTTTGCTCACTGCTACCGGAGGAATTCTAATAAGGCTTCGGTCACCTTCCTCCTAATTTTTACGTTAGTGTCTCTAATTTTCAGACTCTAAACCTGACTCTCTTACAGACTATAGGAAAAAAGTTTCTGGACTTCCAGCTGAGAGAGCATAGAAAGCAGGAAGGTAGTACTGAGAAGCCTCCGACAACTTCATCTTCAATTGTAGTGTATAATTTCTAGTGTGATGTAGTTACTCATGGGTTGGATGAAGACTTGCTTGCTTATGACAGACCTGTATGACATTAAGAAAAATTAGGATCTTCTCCCAGCCTTAGGTTTCCAAGTAGCACTTAACGTATCTAAACAACAAAAATTCAGTTCTTTCTTTTTTTAGGAAGATACCTTGAATTACAGAATGGGGGATGCCTGGGTGGCTCACTGATTGAGCATCTGCCTCTGGCTCAAGGCATGATCCTGAGAGTCCCACATCCAGCTCCCTGCAAGGACCCTGCTTCTCCATCTGCCTATGTCTCTGCCTCTGTCTGTCTCTCATGAATAAATATATAAATCTTAAAAAAAAAAAGAATTACAGAATGAAAATATACTGGAAAGGTAAGATAGTGGAAGCACACAGATTGTTGAAAAGACTATTTTCTAGATTCTGGGGGGCAGGGGGAGATCATGAAGGTTAAATTAAATGAAATGACAACAGAGTTCAAAAGAAGGAATAGATAGAAGAGGCATTTTAACATAAAATTAACTTGAATTGGTGAGTAACTGAATGAGGGGAACCTTGGTTCCTCTCCTTTCCTATATCACCTTCTCCTTTTCCAAACCTACCCGCCATTTAATTGATTACTGTTTGGCTAAATTTTCTTCCTGTTTCTCAAACACATTCCATATATATTTCCATACAGCCACTGTCAATGTAGACTCTCTCATCATTTCCCACAAGGATAACTGAGACAGGTCCTAACAAAACAAACAAGCAAACAAATTACTCTTCTAAACAAAATCCTTCAACAATTCCACATGATCTAAAGGAAAAATTCCAAACTCCTTCATAGAATCAGATACATACTTGATATGTTTATCAGAGCAGGAGCCTGGCCTCCTCAAGTTGTGGTATCATTTTTCCCCCTTTTTTAGAGCAAACTTCTCCTAAATTCCATATAATTATGGTAAATATTGCCAATTATGGTGTGGTAGGGGAAGTTTGCTATGTAAGAAATGGAGCCAATCATATCACTTCCCTGCTTGGCCTCAGAGATATATCTAGATATTGGCATATGGCCCAACTAGAGCCAATCAATGACCCTACCTAATGTTTTTTTAGTTGGAACTTCTGGGGAACACTCAGAGATTCAGAGATGGAATAGAGTGAACACCTGTGGTCTTGATCTTGACCGTATGGTAAAGCCATTCTGCATTTTGAAAAGATAAAGCAAAAATACAAGAAACACTAGACAAGAAAGATGAAAATTCTGCCTGTAGTTCAAGCTGAATCTGTGTCCTTGTCTTTTTCAAGATTTGGACTAGAACAAAGTCTCATTATTTAAGATTGAATTAAAATTCTACATCATACTACCAAAAAGAATGAACAAATGAAACAAAAAGGAAGGAAAGAAGGAAAGAGAAAGAAAACACATGCTTAATACTATTATGCGAAAGAACATTGGTGATGATACACCTGGGTGGCTCAGTGGTTTAGCATCTGCCTTTGCCTCAGGGCATGATCCCGGGGTCCTAGGATCTAGTCCCCTGTCAGGCTTCCCACAGGCCTGCTTCTCCCTCTGCCATTATCTCTGCCTCTCTCTGTGTGTTCTCATTAGTGAATAAATAAAATCTTAAAAAAAAAAAAAGAACCTTAGTGACTTGGATATGCAGTTTCATGTTTTTTTCCTGACTTCATGTATGTTGCCCCCTTTATCTGGACTGTTCTTTCTGTTCCCCTTATCCCTGTATCTGGATTCCTTCTACATTCCTATCAAAACTGTGTTCAAATCTCACCTTCCCACTTATTTTCCCTGACCTTTGTTTCTAAACAGATTTCCTATGTATATTTCCATCACAATCTTTACCATATATATTATAACTTACACATATTTACATATGAATTTTCCATATCACTGGGAACCCTTTGAATGGAAGACTCATTTTTTTTTGTATCTTCAAGGAGACTATTTTAGCAAAGTTATTGCTCAAAACATGTTTGTTGAATAAATAAATGAATGACAGGAAGTAGAGTACTCCATGTCCATGGAAAAATATTATTTTTTCTCATTTATCCTAAAACAAAAATGTTATTATTTTCATTTATAATTAGATATCTATTACATAATTCTTAATTTAGCAAAACATTAAATACTGAGTCAAAAAAAATAAACTAACATGAATGTGTGGCAGTGCATTTTCCAAGGTATGTAGACCACACTGTTTCTTCACTTCTGCCTCAATTTTTTTTTTGCATATTGATATTCATAGAAAAAATCCTATTGACTGACAATAAGAAATAATTACCAGTGTGAATGGCAAAATTAAAGACCAAAAACTAATTCATAGCACCAACTAATAAGATTTGATTAATTCCATTTAGTTCAATTAAATGTTGATCACATCACCCCAATAGCATGTACTGAAAATCTACTATAAGAAATACAATTTGTTAGGCACCATCACAGATACAAATATAAGAAGTTATCCATAAACAAATATTAATTTTAGTGAAGTGTGGAGAAATAATACACTTTCCAATCTTTCTCAAAGTTCAGTTTCAGTCACAAAACACTTGACACTCCTAGATTAACATTGTGTTAAACAGATCATTAATAAACCCAACCAATAGTTGATCAAGACTTCATGAGCTTTGAAATTATGCCTTCCATACTGCAATGCAGCCTATAAACAAATACAAAGTCTATACATATAAACATGGTGTTACAATTAATCTACAGACAAATCCATTTTATATCAGATTTGTGGCAAAGCAAATTGAGCAGTGACTTTTACACTAGTGTGTACTCATTCTGTAGCTGCCTCCCACTATTTTGGCAAGACTTTCAAATGTTTTCTTGCTCCATCATGTTCCAGCAAGAAAGCCAACAGCTGTGGCCAAGGCAGCAATTTTGGCAGTGGTAGTGCCCAGATGACAACCTCTGGAGTATTTCTCTCCAGCAGTAGCAGTGACATCTGGACCACTTTCCACACTTGAGTGTATCTTGGCTCAATTCCATTTTCTGTATACAGCTGTAGAGCCATGTCTAGTGCTATCTTCAAGTAGGGAAACAGTACTGTGAGACAAAGTTATCTTCTTACCCTCTGATTATAAGATTATTCACATTATGTGTGTGCGGATATGTAGTTGCTGTGTGTACGGGTATTTTGTGAGTAGGGTTAAAATCAGTCTGTTTAAAAAGGGAGGGCATTAAATACACTCCATGGCTTCAATGCACTATACCGAGTTATTTCTGTATATTTGGGGGTAATGTATGGACCTGTTCATACACACAAGCACGATTTGAATCAGTTACTCAGACAATTCAGCATTTAAGAGACTTTGCCTATTAAGATGTGACTGCTTCCTTTATGAATCATTTGGTGCATAGGTGGTGTGTTCATCACTAAACCCTACATGCTTGGAGGAAGTAACATGTAAAAATGCGAATTATTTAAACATAGCATAATCACAAATTTGCACAAATCATAGCAAATCACACATAGGAGTAATCTTACCATTGGAGAAAGGCATAAGAAATTCAAAAGAACTAGTAAATAAAACAGCCCTTTAACACATCCGTTATCTGAGAGCCTTGAAATACATCATCTGTACTTCATTATGATGCCAATTACTACTATCTATTAAGAATTGTGCTATCCACTTATTTAATTCTCACAACCCTGTGAAGTAGATATTATTCCCAATTTTATGGATAAGATAGATGAAGCTCAGGCAAATCAAAGGTCCCATAACTCATAAATGGTGAAGCTGGATTTCAAACCCTCATCTCTCTGTCTTCAAAAGTCACTATCTTTACCTCTGTTCCTCTCCTAGAGCATCTAGGATAGTAGCTTGCCAGTCATTGCATTTTTCTGAAACAAGTCCTATCATAAACGATCAACTGTGTGGAAACACAAAAGTAAGAGTTACATAAGGAATTCCAATAAGGACAGAATAAAAAAGATGAGAAAAAGATGGAGACAGGACATTTCAGGTAAGAAAATTTGCCACTAATAGACAAATAAGTGGATGATGACAAGGCAGGTTAGCAAATTGATTGGCTTGTCTGCAACCACACGGTGAAAGTAGAAATTTTGATACCTATAGTGGTTTGAGTGACACCCTCTGGATTACTCTCTTCTGGTAGCAATATGCAATTTTGCATATTTGCAATTCCTGACTACTATTGTTATCAAATTTGCAATTCCTGACTACTATTGTTATCAGATTTAACATTCCTTGTTTTCTATTTCCCCAACTATTTCCAGCAAAAATGTGAATACTGTGCGCAAGCTCCAATACAGTCATATGTGACATTGTTTCCCGTCTCTTTTTAAGTCATTATTTATTCTGTTTCTATTCCTTATAGAAATCATTTATTATTTGTTGGAGTTAGTAACTTAGAACTCTGAGGAAAATTAATGACATAGATTATTAGATGGCTTTATTACCCAAGTAATGGAAATTATTCCTTGATTTTAAAAACGTTTACTTTTTTAAATAAAAGCTTTGGATAAGCTAGATTTTTAAGATGATATAGTGTTGAGGCAGCTCTTTTTACCCATGAATCCTGTGGCCATGCTTTAATAAAACCACCTAAAAAAAAAAAAAAGCTAACTAAAAAGATGATACAGGTTGGGCCAATTCAGGTCAAGCAGAGAGAGTAATATATGAATTTAATAAATATTATTTTAAAAAATTTTTTAAAGATTTTATTTATTTATTTATTTATGAGAGATACACAGAGAGGCAGAGACACAGGCAGAGGGAGAAGCAGGCTCCATGCAGGGAGCCAGATGTGGGACTCGATCCCCGGACTCCAGGATCACGTCTAGGGCTGAAGGCAGGCGCTCAACCACTGAGCCACCCGGGGATCCCCCTGAATTTAATAAAGATTAACCAAAAAACTGTCTCAACATTTCATTGAAAGTTAAGGCAATTTATAAGAATATGCCTTTTTTATTGTCTGTGTTCTCAAGCCCTCACATTCAACCATGTACAAGGAGCTCACTAAGGCCCTTCCCAGTCTTTCCTGAGTGTGCACATAGACTTGGATATGCCACAACCTTCCAGTTCAAGTTTTATCAAGGCTTGGTTTGCTTGTCTTAGTTCCCAGATTTTCTGTTAATTTCTAGTTAGTCCACTAGTCTATTGCTTATCCCAACTAGTATTGAAGTCATAGGCTAGTTGCGATGCTGGCCTTTCCTGACTGTTTGCCACTGGCATCTCTACTTATTTAGACAACATTGCAGATAATGGCACTGCCTGCATTCTTCTCCAGATGCAGTCAGCCCCTCCCATTACTTTGGCCTCACTGCTGTGCCATAGATTTGGAAGAAGGAGAGGTGCCTAAAATACCACAGGCCCCACTGTTCTTACTGAGGTTCAGTATAATGTCTTGAAAAAATATTTCATAGTTTGCTATATGACTTTGGTCAATTTTGGATGCTTTAAGTGACTGGATTTTTGTAATTTTATCTGACTTACCATTTTGATTTTTTTTTAAGATTTTATTTATTCACTCATGAGAGACACAGAAAGACAAGCAGAGACATTGGGCAGAGGGAGAAGCAGGCTCCCTGCAGGGAGCCCAATGCAGGACTCATTCCCAGGACCCCAGGATCATGATCTGAGCCAAAGGCAGATGCTCAACCACTGAGCCATCCAGGTACCTCACCATTTCATTTTAAAGAAAGAATTTGTTGGGGTCCTTAGTCCACCATTCTGGAAGTCTTACTCTCTGTTTCCTTTGTTTTTCATTCCCTCATTTCCTTTGTTTTTCATTCCTTCCTACCTGCTTTTGGGTTATTTGAACCTTTTAAGGGTACTTAATGTCTTCTTAAATATATCTGCATATTTGTGTTAATGGTTGTTCTTGGGATCACAATATAATTTTAACTTTTTAGGGATCCCTGGGTGGCGCAGCGGTTTGGCGCCTGCCTTTGGCCCAGGGCGCGATCCTACAGACCCAGGATTGAATCCCATGTCGGGCTCCCGGTGCATGGAGCCTGCTTCTCCCTCTGCCTGTGTCTCTGCCTCTCTCTCTCTCACTGTGTGCCTATCATAAATAAATATTTTTAAAAAAAAGGGTACTGTGACAAAGTACCCTAAAAAAAGTAAAAAATAAATTAATTAAAAAATAATAATAATAATTTTAACTTTTTAGTCTGTTTGGAATCATTCTTTAGCACCTGAACTGAAATATATAGAACTTAACCACTATAGAGTTCTCTTTACCCACCTATTACAATTTACTTACATTTTTTATTACATTAGTGTACATTGGATTACATGGAAATTTTAGGTTTTTTGCTCTCAACTGTAACACATGTAATAAAGTACCATAAAAGGAAACAACAGTTGATTATATTAATCTGTACATTTACCATCTCAGTTGCTCTTCTTTCTATTCTTGATGTTCCAAATTTACTTTGGTTGATTTCCTTTCTGTCTGTAAAACTTACTTTCACAATTATTTGAGACCATATCTTCTAACAACAAATTCTCTAAGATTTTCTTCATTTGAGAATGTCTTTGCTTTTAATTCCTGAAACATATTGCCTCTGGATATAGAATTATGGGTTGATAGTTACTTTAACACTGTACAAATAAATGGCAGTCCACTTATTCCTGGACTTTATGGTTTCCAATGCGAAATCCACAGTCATTCCTATCATTTCCCCTTATAAACAATGTGCTATTTTTCTCTGGCTTCTTTCAAAGTATTTTTCTTGTCTTCAATTGTCAGCAGTTTGCCTATGATATAACCAGGCATGGGTGTTTATCTTTTCTGGACTCACTGACTTCTTGAATCTGTAGATTTATATCTTTTACTGAATTTTGGAATTCCCCAGCCTCTTTTTTTTGTTTTTTTGTTTTTCATTGCATACTTCTTTCTTTCTGAGATTGTGATGACATGATTCTCAGGACCTTTGGTACTGTCTTAAAGGTCTTTGAGGCCCTTATCATTTTTGATTGTTTTTCCTCTAATTTTGTTCAGGTTAGATAATTTCTAAATACATTTTTCAGTTCACTGACTCTTTCTTTGGGCATTTCCATTTGGCTGTTGAGCCCAACCAGGGATTTTTTTTATTCCAATTACTATCTAGTTCAATGTAAATATTTCCATAGGCTTCCTGTGCCTTGTATGTCTTTGATAATATTTCTACCTTTCATTCATTCTAAGAGGTTCTCCATACCTGTTAGAGTCTTTTTATAATAGCTGCTTTAATGTCTATGCCAAATAATTTCAACATCTTTGTCATCTCAGTTTTGGTAGCTGTTTAATGTCTTTTCTCAAGTGAGATGAGGTTTTCCTTATTCATATTTTGCTGAATAAATTGCATTTTACCCCAGATATTTTGAATATTATACTATGAGACACTGGATCCTACTTAAATTCTATAGAGAATGTTGATATATTTGTTTTAGCAAGCAATTAACCCTATTAGGTTCAGACCACAATTTCAGCTACTTTTTGTAGGATGAAGTCTGTGTCCACAATGTTCTTCAGACCAGTCACACATATGTAGTACCCAGTGTGCAGTCTGTGACCTAGGCAATGGTCTTTCTTAAGTTCAGATCTCAACATCCATGATATGTTGTTTAGGATCAGGTCCATGAATAGGAGGAAGTACAAAAGCTCATAGACAGGGATGCCTGGGTGGCTCAGCAGTTTAGTGCCTGCTTTCAGCCCAGGGTGTGATCCTGGAGTCCCTGGATCGAGTCGAGTCCCGAGCAGGCTCCCCGCATGGGGCCTGCTTCTCCCTCTGCCTGTGTCTCTGCCTCTCTCTCTGGGTCTCTCATAAATAAATAAAATAAAATCTTAAAAAACAACAACAATAAAAGCTCATAGACAAATCAAGGGGGTCACTTTCCCAAACTATTCCCTCTCCACAATCTCCCCGATATTTTCTTGTACCCTGGGCTCCTCTTTTGGCTCCTATTTTCTCTGGGGAGAAAGCTGCAGATTTTTCTAATCTTGCATTGCTGTATACTTCCCACAACTGTAGAATAAACAGCAAGAGAGGAAGGGAGAAAGACCAAAAAAAGAAAACATAGCTATGCACCATACCCTTAGGAGCACAGTTCTTTCAAGAAGGAAGTTTTCTCTCTTTCACGGTTAAAGGCTCTGACAGGTCCCTGTGATACCAACACCATGGAAATGCTTGGTAGCTGAGACAAAAAGAATAGAAAAAAAAAAAAAAGAAAGAAAGAAAGAAAGAAAAACAATGATGACCTTCCCATACTCTTTTTGAATGTTAGGAGACCCCCTTCCAAATGCTCACAGCAGAACTATAGGAGGGCTGTTGGAGCTTTGTCTCCAGGGTTAATTCTCACTTCTGGGTTTCCAGCCATGTTCAAACTAGGCTTGAGAATACAGGAAGAAAAAATAGTAAATCCACCACCAGTTTGATATGATTTTGAATTTTACTCTCCTGCAATCTTCTGGCTATTATTTGCTTTTCAGAGTTCTCAAATAGTTTTTCCAACTATTCTTTTCAGGTTTTATAGGGGCATTTAGTGGGAAAGGCAGAGTATTCTTACTTTATCTTACCCAATATATTTTTGGTACTCCACCCATGTCTTCACCCATAACTCTAGTTGAGAATCATATCTGGTGCTGCTTCTATTTCATCAAGTTGTCACCATTGATATTTAAACTCTTGTCTCTCTCCCTCTCTCCCTCTCTCTCTCTCTCTCCCTCTCCCTCTCTCTCTCTCTCTTTTACACACACACACACACACACACACACACACACACACTCACACACACACACCCTTCCCAGAAATAAATTGATATTATTTAACAAGACTTTGCACAGGCCTCCCTTATTCTTTTCTGCTAGAGTTTAATCTGAGGACAGTTCTGTTAATCCACTGGGGGAAGATTTCTGAACCTACATAAGCTCCTTTGGTTATGTGGGAGTCTGGCAAGTGATTTTTCACTTTTTTCTTTTTTTTTGTCAGCATGCATGCCAATTGTTTTCCTGGAATTGGTACCAATTTACTCATGAAAGGATAACCGTAAGAATCCCTCCCCATTCCCTGTAGTAGAATGCATTGGCTCTAAGTCACAACACTTCTGCCAGGAAATATACTTTAATGAGCTATGGTTGTTTGCAAAATATATGATTATAGCCTACAACTTGAAGACCTCCATGTCACTTCATTTTGTCCAGGTATTTGACAATCAATGTAGATAATTTGAGTGAATGAATAGCCAGGATGATGAGTCTTCTAGGGGTTAGGCAACTCAGAAAACCCTGGGACATTCTTCAGAAATAAAAATTCCTGAAATAGTTGATCCCATTATTTTGAAAACTTTAAAGGCAATGACATTATCAATAAGAAAGTACCTTAAAAGTGGGTCTCCTTTCAATACAAAATATTTATTTTTAACCATTTGCTTTCAAATGATAGGACATATACAAAATCTCTTTTGGGACACCTGGGTGGCTCAGTGGTTGAGCATCTCCCTTTGGCTCAGGGCGTGATCCTGGGGTTCCAGGATCGAGTCGTGCACAGAGCTCCCCGCAGGGAGCCTGCTTCTTCCACTGCCTGTGTCTCTGTCTCTCTCTCTGTGTGTCTCTCATGAATAAATAAACAAATAAAATCTTTAAGAATCTCTTTCTTATTGGTATCTTCAAATTTCATTACCAAGTTATAGTATGTGCAAGACATTTGGAAAGATTTATAACAGAATATTTTTGTTTCTCTAAATGGACATAAAAGTAATAGCTAAAACAAAAACATACTTGTTGGCGCAAAAAAACAGTCATGTTTCATGTAGCTTTTTCTTTCTTAATTGAAAGAGAAAAATATAGAAATTGCAGGGTGGTGTGCATCCATCTTCATAAAGGGTGTTGAATGAATAATATTGGAAAATCAAGTTCATCTATAACTTTCTTGATATTTAACTTTGCTTGCACACATACACATGTTCATAATCATAGACTACTGACAATTTGCCAATAGTAGAAAATGTTGATTTTATTTACTTAATCTAAGAAACAGAGGAAGTATGATCTTGGAAGAAGCTCAGACTATGACATATTTTAGAATAATAAAAATTTTGGATTTATAGTTTAATTTGTGGCTTATTTTCAATCAAATTTAAATTTTACTTGTTAATGCATTTCTTACTTCTTGAGATATTTATGATTTAAGGCTTATGCTGAATCTTGTCTGAGAAATTGAAATATGGCAGAGATTGCTAGTTGCTCGCCCTATATCCACTCTTGGTTGTTCCTTTTATTAGGGATTCCTGAAATTTTTAGGAGATGGCAATGGGCCCAGCAAAAAAATTTCTAGCATTGGATAAGACTTCTCTGAAAGCTGTTAAATGTGTCTCTAATAGCAAATTCCTTCTTATGCTTGCTAATTTCTCCTTTATCCTGTATAGATTGCATATACAACTATTGGAGCTCCTGCAATCATCTTAGCACAAAGAGAGCTTGTATATGGAAACCACACAATAAGGATGACAAAAGAGAGAAACAAAGGAGCCTAAGTCCATGAGATCACCAAGAAATGACAATGTAATACTAGGATATAATTTTGTAATAAAGAAGAGGCAAAAAAATCCAATTTTTTGAAGTTATTATTATATTATGTCTTTGTTGTTAACAGCCAAAGTAATTTCCTAGCAGATGCAAGATACATGGTGTGTACCATTGGTTGTCTTTCTGTAATACCACTTTCATTTTTGTGGAAAAAAATTTCCCCTATTTCAGCTATATAATTCCAATAATAACTGTCATCTTTCTATAAAGCTTTGCCTTTCTTTCCATTACTAATTGATTAATTGATTCACCACTTGAACAAAGCTGTACAAAACAACACACTTAATCCTTACTCCCATCCCCAATTATTATTGATTGATCTTGCAATGCTCATGGTCTGAAGTGGTATATGTTCAAAGGTTTCAAGGATCTTTGAACTTAGCATTGGAGAGAAAGGGAAAAAATATTAATTCCCAAGTGGTGATATAATCAAAGATGCAACCTGGGCTCTTTGGTGGTCCTATTTCCTACCCTACAGAGAAGGTGGCCAGAGAAAAAGGAAACAACCTGCAAAGGTTTTAACGACTGGAGGAACGAAAATACTTCTGGTCATTTTCAAGTCTTTGCTCCCAGTCATCCTTAAAACTGTGTTACATTTTTGTTCATTGCAGAGATATACTATAAAATTTATTCCACTTTCTACCTAAACTTCTTAGAATGATGGAAGTGCTTGACATCTGCTATCAAACTATAATGAGCAATTAGATTAACTTGGGTCATTTTATTGTTTACACAATACAAAGACTTGTTCATCTGTTTCTGCATAACTGGAATTATGTTAGTTACTAAAGTTGAGCAAAAAGTGATTCATTCAGGAAAGCCTGGGTGTCTCAGCAGTTGAGTGTCTACCTTCTTCTCAGGGAGTGATCCTGGGTCTGTGGATTAAGTCCTGCATCAGGATCCCTTCATGGAGCCTGATTCTCCCTCTGCCTCTCCCTCTCTGCCTCTCATGAATAAATAAATAGAATCTTTAAAAAAAAAAAAAGGTGATTCATTCAAATTAGTTCTTGCCAGAGAAACTTACTCACTAGGACATTTAAGACAGCATTAATTCTCACTCACATTTGGAAGTTAATATTTAGCCCAAGTCTTATACTTTGTCTTGAAGTTTTCATTCTTTCTCAATCTCCTAATTCTTTGCTATTATCCTTTTTTTCTCCTTCACTTACGTTTGCTTTCTGAAAATGAACCTGCTTGACTCAGCTGAAAGGAGGGAAATGGTTGGTCATTATTCTACTTATATTTACCTAATTAATAGTTCTTATGTATAAACAAAAGAAATTGTACTGAGACAGGATTAGAAATATGACTAAGACATAGTAACATAGCATCCCCTTTCAATGATCTTAAAGATTAGTATAGGGGATCCCTGGGTAGCTCAGTGGTTTATCGCCTGTCTTCGGGCCAAGGCGTGATCCAGGAGTCCCGGGATTGAGTCTCACATCAAGCTCCTGTGTGTAGCCTGCTTCTCCCTCTACCTGCGTCTCTGCCTCTCTCTCTCTCTCTCATACTCTCTCTCTCTCTCTGTCTCTCATGAATAAATAAATAAAATATTTTTAAAAATTAGTATAGTTACGTAAAGATAAAGGCAAAGAAATTATGATGCTAGAAATATTTATAATGAACAACAGAGTACAAACAAGGGAGTAATCATATTTACCTTAGAATTGGGAGTTGTTCGATGTTTCTAGCAGCAATGTCCACAATAGCCAAACTGTGGAAGGAGCCTCGGTGTCCATCGAAAGATGAATGGATAAAGAAGATGTGGTTTACGTATACAATGGAATATTCCTCAGCCATTAGAAACGACAAATACCCACCATTTGCTTCAACATGGATGGAACTGGAGGGTATTATGCTGAGTGAAGTAAGTCAATCGGAGAAGGACAAACATTATATGGTCTCATTCATTTGGGGAATATAAATAATAGTGAAAGGGAATATAAGGGAAGGGAGAAGAAATGTGTGGGAAATATCAGAAAGGGAGACAGAACATAAAGACTCCTAACTCGGGAACGAACTAGGGGTGGCGGAAGGGGAGGAGGGCGGGGGTGGGGGTGACTGGGTGACGGGCACTGAGGGGGGCACTTGACGGGATGAGCACTGGGTGTTATTCTGTATGTTGGTAAATTGAACACCAATAAAAAATTAATTTATTAAAAAAAAGAATTGGGAGTTCTTAGTAAAGACTTCACACAAGATTCAAGCTAGAACAAAATTTTAAAAGGTGAGTATAGATAAGAAGTTAAAGAAAATTATTGTCTCCTGAAAATTCTAAAGAGCTTTTTTTTTTCTGGTCTATAGGTCAGGTAAATGTTTAGGGTAGATGGCAAGTCAAGAAATAGCATTAACTATTTAGCTAGGTAATGAGGCAGAAACAAGATCATAGAAGGAGTGGTATGATTTGCTAAAAATTCAGATATTTCTCTGTTAGTAATGAGCAACTATTGGAAAGTTTGGACAGTATGGCAAAGTCCTTTGATTACAATAACTTAATTCATATAAAAGTCTGAGTAAGAATGAAGTAGTGAGGATAAGTGGAATAAATACATTTAGGAGAACATAAAGCTATAGAATTTCTAATATTTAGTAAACAAATGTGTAGTTGATTAAAAATGAGCACAAATTCTTCACATGTGGAGTTTCCTGTCCTTGAATCTGGGCTGGCTTGTGTGACTAGTTTTGCTAAAATAATGGAACAGAAGTGGCACTGTGCAATTTTCATACATAGGTCTACAGAGACTGGTAATTTCCACTGTGTGGACCTTTGAACACCCTTTATGGAAACCCTGAGCCACAATGGAAAAAGTTCAGCTACTCTACGATCATCACATGTGAATGTTTTGATATACAAATTCACCTGAGCCTAGCTTTCCAGTCATCCACTCCAAGGTACCAGTCACATCCTCTAGACAACCCATTTTACAGCTGGATGATACTTTATAGTCTATACTACATAGCAGATGCCTTAGTCCGTTGGGCTGTTTACCATTTGTTATATGTGGTATTGCAACTGTGAAAGAAAAACTGGAAGGTCTCAGGAAGATACTTCTGAACTCTCAACAGCTCAGAATTCAGCAACATTTCCTAGACTACAGAGAAAAATCTCAGAGCAGTACCATTGAGATACCAAATTTGCATCTCAGATTTGGTCTCCAGATTTTATCTCAGCCATATACATGACAAATTTAAGAATAAATGACCCCTACTTCCTTCTAAGTGGCCAGAGTATGGACAGTTTCTTTGTGTATCATCTCTCCCAGATTGCTCAGGCATATGTCATTACTTGCAATAATCTCTTCTATGATTGTTGCAAAATTGATAATTTTGCCAACCACAGTATTTTCTCCATAATTATTATGTCACTTAACAATTTAGTGTAAGGCAAAACTCTCCCTTTTTCTTATATGTTTCTGTATTTGCTTAACTATTTATTCATTATAAGTACAGACTCCTGGATTCTCTTGCATATTCCACAACTAAAGCTTTCCAAGTGATTCTTGCATTTTGAAAACTACTCTAAATGAACTTTAGAATCAAATAATCTAAGTCAAACAACAGTTCAGTGATGATATTATTAGGATCTTATTAATTAGGTTAATAAATTAATTTAAGAAGCACTCATATCTCCACATTGAGATATTTTTATCATGAAATAAGAAATGTCTTTTCATTTATTCACATCTATTTTTGTGTCTTGTCTTTCAAAAGTATTTTATGTTTCCTTTTAGATAGGTTTTGAACATTTTTCATTAAGTTTATTCATAAATATTTTATATTTCTGGAAATGAAAATCAGGTTTTCTCATCTTTTATAATTTCTAAATGGTGATTAATTATGGTTATAAGTGCTATCTATCTATTATTTATTTATTTATTTATTTATTTATTTATTTATTTATTTAGGAGAGAGAGTATGAGTGGGGAAGGGACAGAGGAAGAGGGAAAGAATTCCAAGGATGCTCCCTACTAAGTGAATAGCCAGACACAGAGCTCTGGGCTTGATCCCATGACCCATGAAGTCATGACCTGAATTGAAATGAAGAGTCAGGTGCCTAACCAACTGAGCCACCCAGGCACGCTGATGCTAGCAATTTGTGACTGAATTTTATATTATGACATATTGTTGAATTATTTTATTAAGATAAGCATTGTCACTGATTCACTTCCAGTTACACTATCATAGCATCTGCACACAGAGAAAAATTTATTTGTCTTATTTTTGTGTTTTTAATAGTTTTATGTCATCTAAGTGCATTGGCTCATACCTTCAGTATATTGTAAGTAGTAGTTAAGATCATGGGAATCCTTGCCTTTTTCCTAGACTTAATGGAATGTTTCCAGGGTTTACCCACTGAATAGCTATTATTAACATACTGTCTTTAGGACTGAGATACATCCACAAAGGAACACATTCAACACTTCAAGCCAGCAATGATGGGCCAAATCCTTCTCATGTTTCAACTCTGTCTTACTATCTCTTCTGACATATATCTCTCCTTTCTGCCACTTTTCTCCTTTGCTCATAAATGCTCATGTCATTACATGGGTTCCAGTTGGGTAATCCAAGATAATCTCCCTAATTTAAGTTCAGGCAATAAGTAACCATAATTACAAATGCAATGTCTCTTTTGACATGTAAGGTAACAGAAGGTGACAGTGATGAGAGCAAAAATTCCACCTAATACCGAACCCTCTTTATTGTTTTATCAAAATTTGAGTTTCTATTAGAAATGGCCAATAAATATTGTCAGTGATGTTCAGGACCTATGGAAAAAAATCATAGTGATCTTTCTGTTTAGACTTATTAATAAAATTAACTAAATTAATAGATTTCCAAGTATTGCCTTATTCTTGCATTCCTCTTGTAAAATCCACCTGCTTATCGTTTATTATTTTCATAATGTGATGGTGAAGTCACCCATTAATTTGTCAAGTATTTTGGCACTGATACTCATAAGAGATACTCATATGTAATGTTCCTTTGGGAAGCTGTCAAGTTTAGGTATCAACGTTACACTTGCTCTAAAAAAATTATTTGGAAATTTACCTTTATTTTCTGTGCTTGGAAAGAATTTATGTATCAGAGGATCTATGTGATCTCTAATGATTTAGTGGAACTCCCAAGTTAAATAATATGGACATGATGACTTATCTTTCAGAACTTTCACTACATCTATGAAAATTGGTTCTTATTAGAACCAATATAAGAATAAGGAACCTTATAAGAATAAGGTTCTCATAAGGAAACTTATACCTTATACATTATAAGAAACCTTATAAGATAAGGTTCTTATTAATATTGAAGCGAATTTTGGTAAATTCTCTTATTTCCAATAAATCAACCATTTATTGTATGTTTCAAATTTATTTTACATATATGTGTGCAAATTGTCTACTATCACTTTTTAATTTTTAATAGTTAATTCCTATTTGTTTATTTGCTTTCTTCCTTTTTAGAATTTAATTATTTTTCTTCTTTTAAGGATATCTTCAGAAATAGAATTCTACTTTTTTCTGTTTTCTACCTTATTAATTTCTACTTTTTACAATTTCCTTCTTATGCTCCATTTTTATGTACTCATTCACGAGCTGTTTGTTGGGAATCTCATGTTTGTCAGTGTTGTCCAGAGAAAAAGAATCACCTAACCAACCAACAGAATTATTTCTTAAAAATAAAGAGTTGTATTATAAGGAATTGGCTCACATGACTATGGAGGCTGATAAATCCCAAGATTTGCAATTAGCAAACAGGAGATCCAATGGTGTAAGTTCCAGTCAAACAGCCAGCAGATTCCAGATCCAAGAAGAACCAATCAGTTCAGATCTAAAGGCAAGAAAAAAACCCAACATTTCAGATCAAGATTTCGGCAGTTTTCTCTAACTTGCGGGAAGGTTATGATTTTCTTCCATTCAGGTCTTCAACTGATTGATTGAGGGCCAGTCAAATTAGGACAATCTGCTTTATTCAGTCTATCAACTCAAATGCTAATCTCATAAAAAAAAATACTCTGACAGACACCCAGAATAACGTTTGACCAAATATTGGAGCACAGTATGGAATAGTCAAAATGACATAAAAAAAATAACCATCATGGGAATTTAAGTCATTTATTTTAATTCTTTCATTTTTCATTGATGCAGATATTTGGGGCTACAGATTTTCCTCAGATCACAGTTTCAAATCTATTTAGATTTTTAAAAAATTATAATTGAAGTATAGCTGACATTAGTTTCAGGTGTACAACATAGTGTCATGACAATTACATACATTACAATGTTTTCACCATAATAAGTATAGTTACCATCTGTCATCACACAAAATTTGTACATTAATATTGAATATATTCCTTATACTGTATTTTTATCCCCATGACTTATTTTTAATACATCTATTTTTTAATTAAAGATTCTGAAATGTGTTATTAATTTTTTTCAGAAATTTTCTAATCTCTATTTTATCTTTCACTGAAGGGTTGTTGATAGAATTTTTCACATTTCCAAGTGGAATGGTACTTGGAGTGGCAGGTATCTCTTGCATCTTTTATTTTATTCTTTATGTCATTTTAATTTTCATTTGTTTCCTGATTTTCTTTAATAGTACTTAAATAAATTTTCATTTGAATCTGCCAGTTATTGCATATTATCCAATTATTAAATAAAAATTACTATTTTATTGTTTTATAATAGCTTAGCATATGTAAAACAAAAATTAAGTAAATTTTCTATTTGGAAAATGTAAACATTAAGTATTATTGTAAATAAATCAAGCCAGAGATATTTTTTTTCAGTGTATGGCTTGTCTTTTGTATGTGGATATATATATACATAGATATCTATATTAATTCCTATTCATCTCTGAAGCTGCATATTCAGATTGGCGTTGATCATTCCATTTCATGTGTGTATATTTGAAAAATATGCCATTAAAGTTAAGGAGGATTTCTCTAGTATCACTTTTAAGAGATATTTTTATTCAATTGAGCATAAGCTGAATTTCCTTTGTACTCCCTATCATTTTAGTGATGTTCATTCTACTTTTTGTTCTAATATTTTCCAGAATTGTTTATATATATTCAGTTTATATATTTTTTCTGATTTCTTCTAGTTAACTTAAATCCTCTGTTCTTACAATCACCTATATTAGCTCTAATTTATTAATATTCCCTATTATTATTAGAAATAATAATTTCTAATATTATTTTATTAGAAAGCATATATTGTTAATAAAATTGTTTTCTTAGGAAATTCCTCTTTTATCCTTTCTCAGTTTTTTACTTAACTTTCTTTCTCCTTTTGTTTTGCACTATCTATAGATTCTATGTGTATTTCTCAGGATTATTATTCATTTGTGACTTGGTCCACTCTTTTTAAATAATAGTGTGTAACGAAGGCTCATATTGTGGCTAAAACTATCTCAATAAATATATTATTCCCTTGGCCTCAGGAACACATGATCTCCCTCCTTTGGAGAGTTCTAAAGGTTCCCCGTATTAAAGGCTTTCAGTGTGTTTTGATCAGGTGCATTTTTGTTTCACCACACTCTTCCCCCTTAAACTCCAGGAGGGATTTTAAGCTAGGAATCTGAGTTATAGATATGAAAAATAGTATGTGAGATTTTTCCTTGTCTTTTAGTAACATCACTTGATACTTAACAATATCAATCTGGATTGTAAAGAGAAAATTTAAAAAAATTATATCACTCATCCACACTTCTAAATCTCATTTTATTAATGAAATCATCATTAGGTAGACTATTTGGAGCTATGGAACTTATTTTAGGAGAACCTATATTTAAATTGTATTTGAGGAAAGAACTTCTTTTTTTTCAATTTTTTTTTATTTATTTATGATAGTCACAGAGAGAGAGAAAGAGAGGCAGAGACACAGGCGGAGGAAGAAGCAGGCTCCATGCACCGGGAGCCCGATGTGGGATTCGATCCCGGGTCTCCAGGATCGCGCCCTGGGCCAAAGGCAGGCGTCAAACCGCTGCGCCACCCAGGGATCCCCGGAAAGAACTTCTTTACATAATTTAAGTTCAAACAAATATCCAGTGATTGGAAGGAATAATTAATAGCTGCTTATCCTTATATGGTTTAAGGATACATGAAGGTAAATATATATAATATGTAATTTCTTATATATTTACTATTTGTATGTTATATACAACAATACTACATATTATTATATACATTGACTTGATGATTAAGTTCTCATCTTTTTAATTCTTATATTTTTATTAGTTTCAAAGGAGAAAAATTAAATTATATATACAAATATATTTATATAATATATATATGTGGTATTTTTTACGTTGCCTTTACTTTTTGAGCATAGCGATTTTTTAATTAATGTAAAATAATTACAAAGTCTTAAATCCATTAATTTCTCTGCATTCTTAAAATGTGGAATTCATATCTTGTTAAACAAGGCTTTTCTTCAGTCACAACTTACTTTCTGAATTCAACTCTTGAACTCATCTTTACTAATTTACGTTAGACTCTTTGATACGCCATTAATAATAACAAAACTATATCTGTATCTATATCATCTACATATATGATTTTGTCCCTCAAACACTATGCTCCTTTGGTCTACTATGCTGCAATACTTTTTCTTTAGTTTCTTCTATCAAATTCAACCCCTTAAACATGCTTTCTTTTACATACATCCTTTCTAATTATTAAACCCAGCTATTTAGGTACTAAAACCAAAGTAATTCTTTCTCCCATTTAAAAATTGATGAATTAAAAATGTCTGATCTAGAAAATCTTCCTCGTTCAACTTTAACATTGTCAGACATTGCATAGTCACACTAAGAAGCTATACATTTAAAATTCAATTTTGAAAAACAATTAATATAGTGAAAATTCTACCCAGCACTGCAAATGACATTTATTAATTAAACATATTAGAATATTTGCAATGCAATTCATAAGTGGGGATGTGCAGCATTCTACTTCAGTCATAATGTGTAGCAGCTATGGCTTTGTGAAATGAGTTGATACCTTCCATAGTATAAAATATAGAACAATACAGATGACAAATTTGAATCAACATGGTTTCACTTGGCATGTCACAGTGGGAATCTTAATGATTTTCTACCTGGATTGTTTGTCTAAGACTCCTATTTTCTATTCTGTTATGTGTGGATGTGAACTATGCTCAAGATAATTTGTGACTAATTACTATCCTTGTCAATGGCAATTCTCCTACAATGATAAACCATATTGTCTTTATTTTTTTTAAGATTTTTTTTATTTATGAGAGAGAGACAGACAGACAGACAGAGCAGAGGGAGAAGCAGACTCCATGGAGGGAGCCCGACGTGGAACTCAATCCCGGGTCTCCAGAATCAGCTCCTGGGCTGACGGCGGCGCTAAACCCTTGAGCCATCCGAGCTGCTCCCATATTTTCTTTTCTTTTTTTTTTCCATATTTTCTTTAAAAAAAATTTTCTTGGATAATGACAATGAAAATAAGGAGATTTCAGATGATTTCCTGGTTTCTTTGTTGCCAAGATGTTGATCTTCCCCTTGAAACACCAAGAATCACTTAATTATAAATAAAAGCTTAGATTTTACTTGCACTGAAAATACATGGTGAGGTCAAAAACAGAAGGCTAATGTGGCAACTGGCATAAGAGAAGTATTCAGGCCTAATCATTATTCTATTTTATTAAAGGAATTTAAAGCAATGCAGAGGCAAATGTAGTGGGCACTAAATGACTTCTGTAAATATTTGCTATTGTGTTACTTGCTTTTTCTTATATCAGTTGCAGCCATTTTGAAGAGTAACATGCTTGATAACCTCATAAGTGCAAGCTTTAAACTTTGTCGTTTATTTTTGAAATATTCTGAAAGTAAAATCTCCCCAGTGGAAATACAAATAAAACAAAATGGAATTGACTAATTCACAGCAAATGCAAGATTTTCACATTATTTTAGTAATTCTCTTTATGAAATCACTAATATCTATACTTTTATTTACACTTTATGGAATTTTTAATATTCTCAGTTAAAATAATCTTCTCAAATTTTAACATCCATTTGGCAATTGGTTTCCAAGGCACAGTATTGTATTAAATATGTATAGCCATTAAAATTAATGCTATGTCATAAAAGAACATAACATACTTTGTGGCATATATATATATATATATATATATATTCCCTATTTTATTAAAATAAATATATTTACCTGAACCACACTTTATCTCTAGGCAATCATATAATCAAATTTTCCAAATATGCCACAGAAAGAAAGTTGGGGTCCTGAAGGACAGATTAATTTCAATTAATTAATTTTAATCAATTTTTAATAAAATAGGGAATATATATTTTTTTAATAAAATAGGGAATATATATTTAATAAAATAAGGAATATATTTTTAAGAAAATAGGGAATATATATATATATATATATATATATATATATATATGCCACAAAGTATGTTATGATCTTTTATGACATAGCATTAAGCCCACTGAAAGCCACTGGTACATAAATAGTTGGGTTTAGTAATTAGAAAAATCAGCCTCTTTGATATAGTATTGAGATTAAACAGTTTATTCCACAATCAATGACCTTGTTACGAGCATGAGTATAGTAAAGGAAAAACACAGACAGAACAATTGAAGCATATGTAACCTTTATGGAATACAAGAATTTGGTATATAGCTCATCAGCAAAATATGACAATATTCTTGGGTAGAAAAATTATAGCCTAGAACCCAGAGGCAATTTCCAGAATCTCATGTAAACTGATAAATTAGAAATACTGCAGTACTTTTTCTTTAGTTTCTTTTATCAGATTCAACCCCTTAAACCTGCTTTCCACAAACTCACCCCATGACAGGCAAAAGTATAGGATTAAAAAAAAGTCATTTTAAACAACTTCTTTAAAAAAAAAAAAAAAGGTGCAGCATTTTATTCTCCTTATTACAACAAAGCATGGACTCCATCTAAAACTACTGTGGTCTTGTCGAAAGTATTCAAGAAACAAACTTGAATAGGTTGTTAATATACAAAATTGAGATATTTTAAGAATCCTCAAAACTGAATTCACAAAACACCAAATATGTTTATTTTTTTTAATTTTTATTTATTTATGATAGTCACAGAGAGATAGAGAGAGGCAGAGACACAGGCAGAGGGAGAAGCAGGCTCCATGCACCGGGAGCCCGACGTAGGATTCGATCCCGGGTCTCCAGGATCGCGCCCTGGGCCAAAGGCAGGCGCCAAACCGCTGCGCCACCCAGGGATCCCATCAAATATGTTTAGATTCATGAATTTACTATTAGCATTATGAAACAACAGTGACAAAAGCCTGATTGGTGACTTTTGGAAGAAAATAGATAACCAAATCATTACTTTGAACATTATTTTGTTGTTGTTTTTTATGAAAAAAAAAAAAAGGAGGAGGAAAGCAAGGAGGGAAAACGGAAATCAAGCATTTTCTGGATTTTTGTAAAAAAAAAACCTCCATACTTCAGATTAACTTAAAAGTTAATGATAGGAGTCATAAAAATCCTACCAAATGTATCAAACCTAAATCTGATTATGCCTCTACATCTAGTTACCGATTTACATGAAATATAGTGACAATAAAATGTGTCAGATGACATCATGGTGATGCAGTTGGCAAAATCTAGAGTATGGGAAACAGGACAAATACTCTGGGTATTTTTCAAGTATATCAGCAACATAAAAGCAAGAGGAAGGGAGAGTGACAAAAATTAAAACAGAGATACCAACAAATAAACCAATTACAAAATATAGAACTTAATTTGTACTTTGAATAAAACTATTTATGAATTATAAGACAATTGGTACAATGTGAGTACAACATGGATATTTGAAGATGTTAAGAAATCATCACAGGGGCACCTGGGTGGCTCAGTCAGTTAAAAGTCTGCCTTCAGCTCAGGTCATGATCCCCAGGTCCTGGGATCAAACCCAGCACAGGGCTCCCTGCTCAATGGGGAGCCCGCTTATCCCTCTCTCTCTGCCCCTACCCTTTGCTCCTGTGCTCTCTCTCTCTCTCTTTCAAATAAATAAATAATATTTTTTTATTTTCTTAAAGATACTATTTATTCATTTGAGAGAAAGAGTGACAGAGAGAACACAAGCAAAGTGAGAGGCAGAGAGAGAAGGAAAAACAGATGTCCCACTGATCGGGGAGGGCAACACGGGGCTTGATCCCAGAACCTAGAGATCATTACCTGAGCCAAAGGCAGAAATTCAACCCTCTGGGCCACCAGGCACCCCTATATAATCTTTTAAAAAATCATTATGAATAGTTAGGTGTAAGATGATATTTTTGATATGTTTTGAAAATTTTTTTAAGTTCTTATCTTTTAGTTATATCAGGTTTACAGATAAATTGGTAGGTTATTTGTGATTTGATTCAATGTTATTTTGGAGAGGTGGGCAGGGCTGTAGGTCAAAATGAAACCAGTTGGAAAATTGATCATTTTTGTATATTGATGATGTGTATATAGAAATTCATCATAAGTTATCTTTTTCTCTTTATTTTTGTATAGGTTTGAAGTGGTCTATAATAAAATTTTGAGAAATAAGGGGAACACTTGGATCTTTAGATAAAGAGAGGTCTGAGAACAATGCGATCTGTGGAGAATGAAGCCCCTTCTTTTCTGCAAGCAATTGTAGTCTTTAGGATAGTGGAACCTTAGGAAGGGACAAAAGACAAGGCCTCAAGTAACAGTAAAGTGTTGAAATGAGACCCCACAAAAACTATACCTTTAACAAAAAAAGATAAACTGGAAAAAGTACATTCACTGAGAAAAAGTGACAACAACAAAATGAAATTTCTCTGTTTTGCCCTAATTATGAGGGGGAATAGAGGGACAAGCTAAAAGACAGGGGGAAAAAAACCCAAAAAACAAAAAACCTCACAGACAACCCCCAAGGTATGCTATATTCTACAGGATTAGTCAGTGGATAAAAAAAATAAAGAAGGGATCCCTGGGTGGCGCAGCGGTTTGGCGCCTGCCTTTGGCCCGGGGCGCGATCCTGGAGACCCAGGATCGAATCCCACATCGGGCTCCCGGTGCATGGAGCCTGCTTCTCCCTCCGCCTGTGTCTCTGCCTCTCTCTCTCTCTGTGACTATCATAAATAAATTTAAAAAAAAAATTAAAAAAAAAATAAAGAAAAAGAGAGAAAGAAAAGAATGAGAGATTATTACATATTAAACAAGATTCAAGAGGCAAGATAAATTGTGCACTGAGTTCTCAAGTTGGTTTGTACAAATTAAGCATAAAAAGAAACAATCAAGATAATTGGGGAAACATGATTATGGGCTGGAAATTAGATGATGCTAAGGAATTATCGCTAATTTTTAAGTAGGCCAATATATGTTTTTGTAAAAAAAAACTCATATTTTTAGAAATGCATATTGAAGTAGGTACTGCTAAAAAAAAAAAAAGGGAAAAAGTGTGATATTTGAAGTATGCTTTACAAATGCATTACAGGGTATGTTCCTAGACCTGCCACACTGGCTTCACCTGAGACATTTTGGAAATGTAGTAGCTTAGCTTCTCAGTGACCATCACAGACTTACTGAATCAGAATTCACATTTTAGGAAGATCCCCAAGTGATTTCTATGAGCATTAAAATGATAGAAACTCTGATTTTAAAAACTCCAACAAAGAAAATAAAGACAAAGAGGATAAATGAAGACCAAGTGGCAGAATTTTAATAACTGCTAAATTTGGGATAGACATACAAAATTCATTATATCATTATTCCTACTTTTGTATTCCTGGGATATTTTCATAATTAAATCTAAAAATAAGAAAGAGTATAAAATTCAAAGTCTAACAGCAAATTTGCATAATTTCTTCTATCGCCATCACTATTCTTACTCTGTTTCTGAAACTATATCATTTTAAAATTCAATTCTACTATATTGATGTTAAAAAGAAATATGTTGCTATGCTACTTAAACTAAATAATGTACTGGAAGACAGAAAATTCTGATAAATAGGGTTAATTTTCCCTGAAACTTATGATAACTGGAAAATTATGTCATGAAATTACTAGAATGTTCAGCATTAATGTATAAACACAAGTTGTGGTTTATGATAATATAATTATTTTTAAAACATAACTATAAAATGGAATTTTTATTACACATCTTTCCAAGAATCAATATTAAATTATACTGCATATGATGATTATAGAATCAAAGAAGTAGTAATCACTGAAACAGGAATAGCTAACATTGAATTAGAGGATTCTTAAAATGCTCAAAAAGTAATGATCAAATTGTATTTTTGTGTATACAAATAACTGAGGGAAATTATTTCTTTATATTATACTAGAATAGAAACTATGTATGTATATATGTATATACATACATATATGCCACATAGAAGCTCGAAAACCATAGATATAGCACAAAGTTAAAATGAAAGCCAAAAAAATCACAACTTCCAAACACATAGTATATAAATAATCCATTCTGAAGATATAAAATAATGTCAGCATCCTCAGTCCAGTCCATATGTAAACTATTAGGATAAACATTATTCTTGTGCTTATTCAAATTCTCAAGAAAATTAGAAAAAACAGAAGACAGAATCATTTTGCATTGTACATCTATAACTGCACTTTCTGGTTGATATTCTAAACTTATTCTCATGTTTCTTTTTACAGGAAAATACCATTTTTCAGTAATTTTTTTAAAAATGATTATGAAAAAGTAAATATTTCTGCAGGAAAACTACCTCTCCTTTCTAGTAAGATGCTGGACATATTTACAGAAAGTTATCACTAAACTCTAACTCATGGAATTAATGGACCAAATCAGAGCCAACAATATTAATAAATCTTCGAGATTAATACTTTGCTTTCATTTTTTTAAAATTCCAGTACAGTTAACATACAGGGCTATACTAATCCCAGCTGTGCAATATAATGATTCTATAATTCTATACAGTACTCAGTGGTCATCATGATAAGTGTACTCTTAATCTTCACCTATTTCACCCATCCTCCCACCACTTTCCCTCTGGCAACCATCAGTTAGTTCTCTATAGTTAAGAGTGTGTTTTTTGGTTTATCTCTTTTTTTCCACAGTTCTTTGGTTTCTTTCTTAAATTTCACATAAGTGAAATCATATGGTATTTGTCTTTCTCTGACTTATTTGCTTAGCATTATACTCTCTATCTCCATTCATGTTGTTGCAAATAGCAAGATTCCACTCTTTTTTATGGCTAATATTCCATTATATATGCCACATTTTCTTTTTCCTTCATCTATCACTGGACATTTAGGTTGCTTCCATAATCTGACTATTGCAAATAATGCTGCAATAAACAAAGATTTGACTATATCTTTTCAAATTAGTGTTTTTATATTCTTTGGGTAAATATCAAATAGTGGAATTACTGGATCATACAGTAGTCCTATTATTAACGTTTTAGGCGCCTCTATGCTATTTTCCACAGTGGCTGTACCAGTTTGCATTCCCACCACCAGTACTTGAGAATGCCTTTTTCTCCACAAACTTGTCAACACTTGTTTCTTGTGTTTTTTATTTTAGCCATTCTGACAGGTGTGAAGTGATATCGTATTGTGGTTTTGATTTACATTTCCCTGATGATGAGTGATGTTGAGCATCTTTCATGGGTCTGTTGTCCATCTATATGTCTTCTTTGGAGAACTGTCTATTCAAGTCTTCTGTCCATTTTTTAATTGGATTATTTGGGGGGTTGGTGTTGAGTTGTATAAGTCCTTTAAATATTTTGGATACTAAACCTTTATTGAATATGTCATTTGTAAATATCTTCTCTCATTCAATCAGCCATTTCTCAGCTTTGTTGATTGTTTCCATTACTGTGCAGAAGCATTTTATGTTAAAAAAAAAAAAGAAGCATTTTATGTTGATATAGTCCCAGTATTTTCTTTTTGTTTTCATTTCCCTTGCCTCAGGAGACAGATTAAGAAAAATGTTGCTATAGCTGATATCAGAGAAATTACTACCTGTATTCTCTAGTAGGATTTTTATGATTCAAGGACTCACATTTAGAACTTTAATCCATTTTGAGTTTAGTTTTGTGTATGGTGTAAGAAAGTGGCCCGGTTTTATTCTTTTGCATGTGCTGTCCAGTTTTACCTGTTGGAGAGACTGTGTTTTTCCCATTTCATATTCTTGCCATCTTTTCTGAAGACTAATTGACCATATAATCATGGGTTTATTTCTGGTCTCTCAATTCTGTTCCATGGCTTTATGTGTCTATTTTTGTGCTAGTACCATACCGTTTTGATTACTATAGCTTTGTATTATATCTTGAAATCTGGGATTGTGATACATCCAGTTTTGTTCTTTTCCAAGAATAATTTGGCTATTTGGGGTTTTTTTGTGATTCCATGGAAATGTTAGGGTTATTTGTTCTAGTTCTGTGAAAAATGCTCTTGGTTTTTTGATAAGGATTGCATTAAATCTGTAGATTGCTTTGAGTAGTATGGACATTTTAACAATATCTGTTTTCCCAATCCATAAGGTTGGAATATCTTTCTGTTTGTTAGTGACATCTTCAATTTCTTTCATCAATGTTTTATAGTTTGCAGAGCACAAGTCTTTCACTTCCTTCATTAAGTTTATTCCTAGGTATTCTATTATGGATGGTGCAATTGTAAATGGGGTTGTTTTCTTAATTTTTTCAGCTACTTTAATAGTCTATAGATATGCAACGGATTTCTGTATATTGATTGTGTGTTCTGCAACCTTACTGAATTTATTTATCAATTCTAACAGTTTTTTGGTAGAGTCGTTTAGAGTTTTCTATATAGTATTTCAAGTCATCTTCAAATAGCAAAGATTTTACTGTTCCTTACCAATGTGGATGTCTTTATTCCTTATTCTTGTCTTATTGCTGTGGCTAGAACTTCCAATACTTTGTTGAATTTAAGTGGTGAGAATGGACATCCCTGTCTTGGTTCTGACCTTAGGGGTAAAGCTCATAGTTTACCACCATTGAGTATGATGTTAGCTGTGGGTTTTTCACATATGAAAAACCATATATGGCATCTGTTATATTGATGTATGTTCCCTCTAAATCTACTTTGTTGAAAGTTTTTATCATGACATTGTACTTCATCAAATAGTTTTCCTGTATCTACTGAAATGGCTGTATGGTTTTTATCCTTTTTTGTTGTTGTTAATGCAATGTATCGCATTGATTGATTTGTGAATATTGAACCACTCTTGAATCTTGGAAATAAATCTCAGTTGCTCTTGGTGAATGACTTTTTAAATGTAATTTGGATTTGGTTTGCTAATATTTTGTTGAGAAATTTTTCATCTATGTTCATCAGAGATATTGGCCTGAAGTTCTCTTTTTTGGTAGTGTTTTTATTTGATTTTGGTCAGGGTAATTCTGGCCTCATAGAATGAATTTGGAAGCTTTCCTTCCTTTTCTATTTTTTGGAATCATTTGAGAATATTATGTATTAACTATTCTTTAAATATTTCATAGAATTCACCTCTAAAACTATCTGATCCTGCACTTTGTTTGTTGGCAGTTTTTTGATTACTGATTCAATTTCATTGCTGGTAATGGATCTCTTCAAATATTCTATTTCTTTCTGCTTCAGTTTTGGAAAGTTGTATGCTTCTAGGAATTTATCCACTTATTCTAGGTTGTCCAATTTGTTGGCATATAATTTTTCATAATATTCTCTTATAATTCTTCTTATTTCTGTGGTGTCAGTTGTTTTTTTCTCCTCTTTGGTTTCTGATTTGAGCCCTGTCTTTTTTTTTTTTCTTTTCTCTTTTTAATTTCTTTCTTTCTTTCTTTCTTTCTTTCTTTCTTTCTTTCTTCTTTCATGAGTCTAACTAAAGGTTTTTGTTGATTTTTTTTCAAAGAGGCAGCTCCTGGTTTCATTGAAATCTCTATTGTTTTTTTAGTTTCTATTTTATTTATTTCTGCTCTAATATTTATTATTTCTTTTTTATATATATTTATTATTTCTTTCCTTCTACTGGTTTGTGGTTTTGTTTGTTCTTTTTATAGCTCCTTTAGATGTAAGGTTAGATTCTGTGTTTGAGATTTTTCCTGCTTCTTGAGGTAAGTATTTATTACTATAAGCTTCCCTCTTGTAACAGCTTTTGCTACATCCTAAAGATTTTAGACCAATGTGTTTTCATTTTCATTTGTCTCTATGTATTTTTGATGCTTCTTTGTTTCTTGTTTGACCCATTCATTGTTTAGTTAATGAATGGTATAAACCCATTCATTGTTTATAATCTCCATGTATTTTTTCTCTCAGATTTTTTTTCTTGTGTTTTAATTCTAGTTTCATGATGTTGGTGGTCAGAAAAGATGCATGCCATGGCTTTGATCTTTTTTAATTTGTCAATATTTGTTTTGTGGCCTAATGTGATCTCTTCTGGAGAGTTCTATGTGTACTTGAGAAGACTGTGTATTCCGATATTTTAGAATGGAATGTTCTCAATATTTCTGTTAGATCCATCTGGTTCAATGTGTCATTTAAAGCCACTATTTCCTTGTTTATTTTCTGTTTGGATGATCTATCCATTGATGTAACTGGAGTGTTGAATTCCACTACTACTATTGTTTTACTATTGATTACTTACTTTACATTTCTTACTAGCTGCTTTATGGACTTGGTTACTCCAATGTTGGGTGCACAAATATTTACAATTGTTATATATTTGTGTTGATTACTTCCTTTATTATTATATAGATTCCTTCTTTGTCTCTTGTTACAGTCTTTGTTTTAAGTCTATTTTTTCCAATAATAAATATTGCTACTCCAGCTTTCTTTTTACTGTCATTGCATGATAAATCCTTTTCTATCCCTTCACTTTCAATCTGCATGTGTCTTTAGATCTGAAATGAGTCTTTTTAGGCAGAATAGGCATGAGTCTTGCTTTTTTATCTGTTCTGTCTCCTTATATCTTTTAATTGGAATGTTTAGTCCATTTAGATTCAAAGTTACTATTGATAAGTGTGCACTTATTGCTATTTTGTAACTTGTTTTATGGTTGTTTTTATAGTTCTCTGTTTCTTTCTCCTCTTGCTCTCTTCTTTCATAGTTTGCTGACTTTCTTTAACATTATACTTGGATTCCTTTCTCTTTGTTTCTTACATATTTATTTCTGTTTTTTTTTTTTTTATTTCTGGTTACAATTAGGTTTATATATAGCATTTTTTGCATACTGCAATCTATATTAAGTTGATGGTCACTTAAATTTGAACCCATTATTTATTCTTTTCTCCATTATATTTTAGGTATATGGTGTCATATTTTACATCCTTTTATTTTGTGAATACCTTTACTAATTTTTATAGATATACTTATTTGTATTGCTTTTGTGCTGCCTACTTTTCTGACTCCTACTTATGGTCTTTCCACTTAAAGAGTTTCTATTAATATTTCTTGTAGGGATAGTTTAGTAGTCATGTGTTTCTTTAACTTTTGTCTGTCTGGGAAAGTCTTTATCTCTCCTTCTATTATAAAAGACAGTCTTACTGGATAAAGTATTCTTGGATGTAGGGGGTTCCTTTGTTTTTGTTTTCTAGCAGCACTGAATATGTCATGCCACTCTCTTCTGGCCTCTAAAGTTTCTGCTGAAAAATCAGCTGATAGTTTAATGCAGTTTCCTTTATATCCAACTATTTTATTTTATTTTGCTGCTTTGAAAAACTTCACTTTATCACTACTTTTTGCCATTTTAAGTACTATGTGTCTTGGTGTAGACCTCCTTGGGTTGTCTTTGATGGAGGCTCTCTGTGCTTCCTAGATCTGGACTTCTGTTTCCTTACCCAGATTAGGGGAGTTTTAAGCCATTATTTCTCCAAATAAGTTTTCTATGCCCTTTTCTCTCTTCTACTTCTGGAATCCCTATAGTGTGAATGTCATTACACTTAATGGTATCACTGAGTTGCTGAATTTATTTTCATTTATTTTTTTCTCTCTCTCTCTTGTTCAGCTTGATTACTTTCCATTACTCTGTCCTCTAAGTCAGTGATCCATTTTTCTGCTTCCTCTAGTCTACTGTTTACTCCATCTTAATCATTTTTAATTTCATTTATTGAATTCTTCATCTCTAATTGGTTATTTTTAATGTTTTCTTTCTCTTTGTTAAGGCCTCACACAGGTCTTTCACTCTTTTCTCAAGTCCGGTGAGTATCCTTATGATCATTACTTTAAGTTTTCTATCAGGTATGTTACTTATCTCCCTTTTATTTACGTCTTCTGCTGTGATCTTTGTCCTATTCTTTCATTTAGGACACATTCCTCCATCTCTTCATTTTGTCTAATTCTGTGTCTGTTTCTATGTTTTAGGGAAGTCAGCTATGTCTCCTGCTCTTGACAGTAATGCCTTTATAAGCAAAGAGGTCCTGTAATGCCCTGCAGTGCAATACTCCCTGTTCACTAGAACTTGGCACTTCAGGGATGCCTCCTATGTATTTTGCATGTGCCCTGATATTATAACTGAGCCCCTTTTGCCTTTAATCATCTGCAGTGGCTCTTTTTGCCTATTGTGGGCTGGCCTTGATACCTGTGTTAGTCATGCCACTCTCTTCTGGCCTCCAAAGTTTCTGCTGAAAAATCAGTTAGTGGGCCATTCTGGGGCAACATTGGGCTTAAGTTGAGTCAGACTAGGTGTTTGCCAGACATGCACCAAACTACAGAAGAAGGGAGAGGTGGAACAATAGGTCCCAGAAAGGTCTGTGCAGGTGGGAAGGGACCTGAAGCGGCCAGGAACCTAGGAAGGCCAGGTTGAAGCAAGAGGATCCACAGAAACACACAGGAGCTGGACTTGGTGTAAGCAAGGTTTGCCAGGGTCTGTTGTGGGAAACAACCTGTTGCCTAAACCTGGCTGGAGGAGAATGTCCACAGGAGAATGTGGGAGCAAGGCATGGTGTTAACAAGTTAGGTAGCCAGTGCTGGTGCTGTGCAGGTTCCTATAGGTGTTCCTGTATTTGTGTTCGAGAGCAGGGAAAGAAATGGTGCCCACCAGCTCCTTTGTTCCTGGAGAAATTTCCCAATGATCCCTACCCCTCCTCCACATACTCTGAGATTAGTAAACAAATCTCCATCCTGTATAACCCTAGCATTTTTCAAACTGCTGCTTTTATACTATAACTCCACAGGGCTGTTTGTTGTGCTGTCTCTTTTTATTTTAATTAATTTTTATTGGTGTTCAATTTACCAACATACAGAAAAACACCCAGTGCTCGAGGCGGACACTTGTGCTGTCTCTTTAACAGTGGAGACTCAATTTCCTCTTGCTCTCCACAGCTTTTTGATTTTTAAAGTTCCTGGTTTTAAATCTTGGTAATTTTAAGAATTTGCAAAATTTGGCCCTTCTGGTTTTCAAAGTTAAGTATTATGGGGTTTCATCTTCCCTAAGTTCCCTGGTTTGAGTCTGTTCTCCCCATGTCCTCCCTCCTGTGAACAGTCCTATGTGTCTGTTTAGCTCCCAATGATGCTTCTCCCCTTCCTAACCTCTTCAATGCAGCTTCTTCTCTATAGTTAGCTGTGAAGAGTCTGTTTTGTCAGCCTTCAGGTTGTTTTCTGGGTTATTTACATAATGTAGCCATTATCCAGTTGTATCCAGGACAAGATAAGCTTAGGGTTCTCCTACTCCATCTTACACAGAAGTCCCAGTTTTTTAACTGCAAGGACACTTCACACTTGTATTGAAAACCTCAAAGACCTAGTTCTTGTGGGCTATATTTATCAATATTTCCCATATTAGAAGTTTACAATAGTATTTTTAATTGATTTTGAAATAGCAATAAGTCCATTACATATGAGTATAAATTGTGTATTTTTATGAATAAAGCTATATTTTCAGGAAGAAAAATATCAACAAGAAAAGTGGCATTATTTTACATTTTTACAGATATCTTAATATCTGGCTCAGTAGAAGACATCTAAGAGTCTCATATTTATTTCTGCATCCAGTTGGTTTGGGATATCACAGGATGTGCAAAATCTGAAAGGTTCTACTTATGAAACAATGATGGAAAAAAAAACAATGACATCTTAGTGTTATTGGGAAAAATTATCTTGACCTTACAGACTCCCAGGAGTCCCTGAATCACACATTGAAAATGTTGCTGTAATTTTATTCTAGATCATATATTGTCTTGAACTGAAGGATGAGGTTCATACATTTCCTAGATGGAATAAAAACTACGCATGTTGAAATAGCCAATTCTTCTTGTTCATTTGGGGAAATCTCTTAATAATTCACTTGATCATTGAGCAAATGCCTATTTAGTAATTACTTTTTAACAAGCTTTGGACAATGGATGGATGGATCAAAAATAAATGAATGTGCCCATAAATCCTTTCCTCAAATCCCTCAATGGATTTATAATCTGATAGTGAATAAACACCACTAGTGAGATACCCAGTCATGACCGGTGTTGTCATATTTATGTGCAGAAAGTGACAGAGTTATATCTAAGAAGAGCACACACTCCTTTTGGGGTGGAGCAGTATGCAAGAATGTTAAGGAAGTCTCAGTGTAGTGAGAGCTGAGATAGTAAGAATAATAACAATTTTTGAAGAATAGCTTTAAAAGATGAGGAAGGGTAGAGGTGCAAAGAGTAAAAGGAAAAGGTGAACCTACAAATGTACCTTAGTAAATACTATAGCTTAGTGCCTTTGAAAGATGCAAGAAATTCAACATGGCCAGAGCACTTCGTTCCAGGAACATGGAATGATGAAATGGAAAAGGGAGGCAACAGGAGGTGCTCTAAAGAATTAAGACAAGATCAGAGCAGAGTAACTCCTACAAGTTGTTTTCATAAGTTAAAACATTCTGGTGTTTCACTATGGAATTTTATCTATTTATTAAAGAATATGATAAAAACAGAAATGTGTACAGCCCTATGAATTGGGCTTCTGTGTACATTTTGATACATGTGTTTTCGTGAACATTTGAACATATTCTGTTGGAACTACACCTTGAAGAGTAAATTTTGAGTCATGGGCTTCGCATATGTTCAGTTTTAGCAGATGTTGACAGTTTTCCGAAGTAGTTACATAAGTTGTTCTGTATCTTCAATAATACACACATTCCTTATTTTTCAGTCTTGTGTTTCTAAGTGATTTGCAGTGCTAATTCATTATAATCTTGATCTCCATTTCTTTAATGATTAATAGGTTGAGCAACCATTTCACAGACATTTGAAAACTCTATCTATTGAAGTGTGTCAATTTTTCTGCTTTGTTGTCTTTTGTGTGTGGAGGGGGGGGGAGCATTTGGTTGTCTTTTTCTTACACATCTGCAGGAGTAGTTTATATATTCTTTTCCAGGATACATGTTGTTGAAATAACGTCTACCACTGTTCATTCTCTTTTAATGGGCATTTGAAGAAGAATTGTTAATTCTAATGTAAATCCACTTATTGATTGTTTTTCCTCATGTCTAGCACATATGTCCATTTTTAGAAATCTTTGCTTACTTGGAAGTCATGAAGATATGTTTTCAGTTCTCTACTAAACATTCCATTGTTTAAAATTCATATTTAAATATGCAATCTGTATGCAATTCACTTCTGTGTGGGTGGAGAAAGGAGTTTTACACATTTTTTTCCACATGGAAAACTATTGAAACAGTCTCATTTATTGAAATAATCACTTTTCCCACTGCATTGTAGACTAATAAATACAGTAAATATATAAATACAGTTCAGTGGTATTAAGACCATTCATATTGTTGTCTATGATTTTAACTACTTTAGGTACCTTATATCTTTGTCCTTTTGTCATAGGTTTATTTAACTTAGTATAATGTTCTCAAGGTTCTTCCATATAGCATGTGTCAGAATTTCCTTCCATTGTAAGGCTGAATAATATTCCATTTTATGTATATGACACATTTTGCTTGTCCATTCATCTATTGATGGATACCTATATTGCTTTCACATTTTAGTTATTGTAAATAAGGTAGCTATTAACATGGTTGTACAAATATCTCATAGAGAACCTGTTCTCACTTCTTTGGAGCATATACTCAGGGTGCATTGCTGGACTATAGGATAATTCTATGTTTTATTTTTTGAGGAACTACCATACTGTTTTCCACAAAACTGTACATTTCCACCAACAGAGCACAATGATTTCAATTTATCCATATCTTATTTTCTGTTTTGTTTTGTTTTGGGTTTGTTTCATAGCAGCCATTCTAATAAGAATTATGAGATATCTCATAGCTTTGTTTGGATTCCCAAATAATTACTGCTGTTGTACATCTTTTCATGTGTTTCCTGGTCATTCCTACATCTTCTTTGAAGAAATACCTATTTAAATTATATGCCTATTTTTTTAATTATTATTATTTTTAAAGATTTATTTATTTATTTATTTATTTATTTAGAGAGAGAGAGAGAGAGAGAAAGGCAGAGACACAGGAGGAGGGAGAAGCAGGCTCCATGCCAGGAGCCCGACGCGGGACTCGATCCTGTGACTCCAGGATTGTGCCCTGGGCCAAAGGCAGGTGCTAAACCGCTGAGCCACCCAGGGATCCCCTACCTATTTTTTAATTGGGTTGTCTGTTGTTGGCTCCCACATAATGCATGCAAGTTGCTCGGGAGGACACATGCCTGAGCCCTGTCACAGGATTCTGTAGTGGGAAATGGGTAACTTGTCGCTGAGCAAAGAGCTTAAATTGACTAAAATTAACTGCAATTTACAGTCTAAACTTTCCTCTGGAATTTGCAAGCCTTCATAGAAATTCGAGTTCCAAAATAATTACATTGGACTGATCTTGCCACTGCAATTGTTTTTTAAGTGAGGAGATAGATTACTGATGCTTTCTACTCTGCTGTCTTCCCCAAGTGTATTTTTTCCTTGTATTCAAATGCTATTTTTACCTTCTATAGATGATCAATGTTTTGCATTCTTTAAGGTTTTATATTGTTGATGAGTCTGTAATTTTCCTTTCTTATATTCCCATCAGGTTTTAGAATTTCCTGGCCTCAAGAGTTTAGATATGTTTCTAATTTTTCTGCTCTTTGGAAGTGTTTGCATAACATTTGCAAATATTAGGATAATTCACAAGTAAAGCACCTGGGCTTGGAATATTTGTTGTATGAAAAGTTTTATTAGTGCATTCAATTACTTTAGTAAATATCTCTTTACATGTTTTCTATTTCATTTTCTGTCAGCTTTCTTAAGTTGTGTCTTTTTTTTTTTACATTTTTGTTCATTTCATTCAAAATGTCAAAATCAATATCTCAAAAATTGTTCATAACTTCTTGTCATGTTTGATGTTTATAACATCTGTACTGATGTCTGCTTTTTTATTCCTAATATTGGTAACTTAAATGTATGTGTCTTATTTTTCTCCCTCTTATTATCCCTCTTTCTCTCTTTATCCTTTTATTTTCCATCTCTTTCCCACTTCTCCAGCTATTTCAGACTGAAACTAACCCCATCTGGTCTTCAGCAGCTCTTAAAACCCTTATGCACTCCAGTTAAAATTGGCAAAGATCCTCTTCCTCCCATGCTTCCTCAAAAGTAAGATTAGCCCTGTGTCTCCTTTCTCCTTCCAGGTGCTTGTTCCTTTTTGAAATGTATATTACTTCTCTGGTTCAAGAAGAGTTATTATTTTGTACTTGTTCTTTTCCTCACTGTTTAGCCTGGGAACAACGTGTTTAAAACTTTCTTTATCCTAAGCAGAACTCTCTAATAGTGTATATTTTAAATCTTTATTTTTTTAGAATAAATTTGAGAAAAATTGAAGACCCCATTGATGGAACAAACCAGAATGAAAGAATCATTGATCTAGAAATATGCAGCTACAAAAGCTTCATGTATTCATATAACTTTTTGCTAAATAATCTCTAACTATTTTCAATCAGAAAGGCACACTAAATATATTAAGGTTTTTATATATATAAAGTTGCTATCTTATTGGCTTTCTATATATTTCTCATTGAATAATTTGTATGTGACAAAAGGTCAGATTGTCAACCAACATATCAATCCTGTCTCAATAGTTCATTAATTCATTCAAGAACAAATAATTCACGAGTGAGTCTTTCATGTGTGGCAATGTTCTAGGCCCTAGAGAGAGACAAAATCCCTACTTTCACAGAGTTTATAGTTTTGCTTTGGTCGTTAGAAAACAATAAAATATACACATAGAAGAGCAAGATAATTTCAAACAGAAATAAGTACTATGAAATAATATACTAGCCAGTGACATAATGGACAAGATTGGAATGAAGTTCTAATTTCGATGTGGTGAGTGGTAACAGAATATCTTAATAGAAGTTTTTTTTTCTTTTTTTTTTTTAGACCCTCAATGCCCTGAAGGAACTATCTTTATAAAAATCTGTGGGAGAAAGACAACTGAGAAAGCACAGAAGTCACAGTGACTAGAAAGTGATTATTTAGATACTTTCTTTGGTCTATACTAGAAACTATTGCTCTAGTGGGTTATTTTAGTAGATTACTTTCCCTTGTAAAACTTTACCAAGTGGCAGTCTGAGTAGAAGAAAGCATTATACAAGAAGAAGAAAACTTATGCTCAGTAATATTACAGCTGAGAGCATTCAAATCAGTTGGAATATCTGGATCTCATCACTGTTTAGGATACAATTTCTTTGTAGTAAGACAGTGGTGACAATGTAATCAATGTAATCAAAGGATGAATAATGTCTGTTCTCATGCATACCTGTCCATGCACCCAGTTGCCTTAATTTTTGCAAGCTTAATTTGATGGTGGTTGTCAGGCAATCACAATGTTAGATAAAACATATACAATTTACACCCTTTTCAAGTGTATAATGAAAACCAGTGCATTTCTTGCCTGAATCTTCTTTAAAAAAAAACCCAAAGACATATCACTTCAACAGCCCATTTAGAGAACTGTACCAGATGGAATCTACCTTCATATTTTCTTTATAAGAATATAGAAAGTGACAGTAAGAATGTCATTTTCTCCCCTTGGGGGAAAAACATCAATAATACTAATAATTTTATGTTTCAATGGCATTTCAAACTGATTATGCAATTAATCATAAACTATTTCTATAACATTTGTTTATAAACCATAAATAATAACCTATTTTAATAATGTATACACTTGCCTGATTGTTCACAAGTGATATATGTCTTACCATAAGGTGAGAACCACAGATAGTATCTTCTGAGACAAGTGCATCCAGCCCTCACAGATTCAGTTTGATATTTCTATCTAATAAGTGAGGAATAAAATAATTTATAATAAATTAATTATTTCCTTTTCTAAAATTACTGATAACCCAAGTCCATTCAAAAGATGGTTCAAGCTTTTAGCACATTTCTCTCATCTCACATAGTTTTAGATAAATGGAATGATAATAATAATAATTTGTCAATGACTACTGAAGCAGCTATATGGAAAACATGACTTCATTAGATGCAAAATAGTATTTTAGGGGATATAGATATATTTAGATGTAGATATAGATACATAGCATAGATACACAATGTATAGAATTCAGGATATATAGGAGAGCACCAGAATGGTGCACCTTATTGTTCTTGAGCTGCTCTGAAAGGCAGTTATTTATTATGAGCTCACTTGGCACAAGGGCTTATTTTCTGAACTGAGTTTCAAAGAAAGGATTTGCTAACACTTTCTCCCATAGCCATTAAAAATCCAAAATGGCATATCATCCTTCAACAAGTATTTTAAAAATCTTGTAATTTTCTGCAGGGGATGTTGTCAGTGACCAAAAAAAAAAAAAAAAAAAAAAATAGAGACTGATAATGTGTTAAAATTAATCATTCTTTATGTTAATTTGCCTTTTAAATTCCTGTTTCTTGGGGATCCCTGGGTGGCTCAGCGGTTTGGCGCCTGCCTTTGGCCCAGGGCATGATCCTGGAGTCCCAGGATGGAGTCCTGCGTCAGGCTCCCTGCATGGAGCCTGCTTCTCCCTCTGTCTCTCTCTCTCTCTCTATCTATCATGAATAAATAAATACAATCTTTAAGAAAAATTCCTGCTACATGGAAGAGGAAATATGTTAATCCTTATATCATTGTTTTCTTCTGTATAAATCAACTATATTTATATAAAATTTGTATATTACTAACTTATCTATAAAATAAAATCATTTTATTTTTCTTCACTATATCTCTCCAAACTAGTGTTGTACCTTGACATTTTCTTTTCATTCTACCAGTGATATACATTTTTATTTGAGTATTTAGATTTTAAATATTTTCATTATGCAAGACAATTCATACCATTGAGAGGTACTTAATTTTTATAACATTGAAGAAAAATTTCATAATTTTAGACTCCATATTTCAAAACAGCAATAATTTCTTTTCCAGGGAGGCTAATCTTACTTCTGCATTGTCTCATCTCTTTCAATCCTATTCAGCTTCTTTTTCATCTGAGAAACTGTGTTTTTCATCTCTAGATGTGCAATTTGTTTTATTTTTATATCCTCCATGTCACTTTAAAATGTTGCTTTCGTTTAGCTTTATGAACCCATGAAAATTAGTTGTTAGTAACTGTTTGAATGTCTTTATTTACTAGTTATATCATCCACAACATTTTTCAGGCTGTTTCTATTTACTGATTTTTCTTATTGTAGGTTATATTCCTTCTTTGCATCTCTGGTAATTATAGATTGCATGTCAGATATTGTGATTTTACTTTATCGGGTGTTGAGTATTTTTGTATTATTTTAAGGATTTTTGAGCTTTGGTCTAGAATGTAACTAAGAAATAGTTGGATCATTTTGAGGCTTGCTTATAAGTTTCATTAGGGGGGATCCCTGGGTGGCTCAGTGGTTTAGCGCCTGGCTTCAGATCAGGGCATAATCCTGGAGACCCAGAATCGAGTCCCGCATTGGGCGCCCTGCGTGGAGACTGCTTCTCCAGCTCTGCCTGTGTCTCTGCCAATCTCTCTCTCTCTCTCTCTCTGTATCTCTCATGAATAAATAAATAAAATATTTTAAAAAATAAGTTTCATTAGGGTGCAACTGAGACAGAATTTAGTCTATGGCTAATTTGGCCCCATTACTAAGACTATATCTAGTGAATACTGTATGGGTATTGAATACTTTGGTGGATGTTGCATATATTAAATTATACCAAATTATATTTGCAAAACTCTTATAGCAATAAACGCAAAATTTATAAAAGTATGTTTTCTTCTGATAATTATAATATTTTAACAAATTTGAATATTTCATTCTATATGAATCTCATTTGTTAGCAAATGTGAAAACAATCTAGCTTTATTTTGTACAGATGACCAGAGGCTGTTCAAACACCAACATTTTACTATACTCTACAAAATATTATGCCACTTGTTTTTAGAGATTATTAATATAATTAATAGCCTTATATAGATTATTACTATAATTAATAGTCTTACACAACCATCGCCCTGTGCTGCTTGTTGTTCAATGTTTATATTTTTTATAATAAATTTATTTCTTATTGGTGTTCAATTTGCCAACATACAGAATAACACCCAGTGCTCATCCCGTCAAGTGCCCCCCTCAGTGCCCGTCACCCATTCACCCCCACCCCCCGCCCTCCTCCCCTTCCACTACCCCTAGTTCGTTTCCCAGTTACGAGTCTTTATGTTCTGTCTCCCTTTCTGATATTTCCCACACATCTCTTCTCCCTTCCCTTATATTCACTTTCACTATTATTTATATTCCCCAAATGAATGAGACCATATAATGTTTGTCCTTCTCCGATTGACTTACTTCACTCAGCATAATACCCTCCAGTTCCATCCACGTTGAAGCAAATGGTGGGTATTTGTCGTTTCTAATGGCTGAGTAATATTCCATTGTATACATAAACCACATCTTCTTTATCCATTCATCTTTCGATGGACACCGAGGCTCCTTCCATGTTTGGCTATTGTGGACATTGCTGCTAGAAACATCGGGGTGCAGGTGTCCTGCCGTTTCATTGCATCTGTATCTTTGGGGGTAAATCCACAGCAGTGCAATTACTGGGTCGTAGGGCAGGTCTATTTTTAACTCTTTGAGGAACCTCCACACAGTTTTCCAGAGTGGCTACACCAGTTCACATTCCCACCAACAGTGTAAGAGGGTTCCCTTTTCTCCACATCCTCTCCAACATTTGTGGTTTCCTGCCTTGTTAATTTTCCCCATTCTCACTGGTGTGAGTTGGTATCTCATTGTGGTTTTGATTTGTATTTCCTGATGGCAAGTGATGCAGAGCATTTTCTCATGTGCATGTTGGCCATGTCTATGTCTTCCTCTGTGAGATTTCTCTTCATGTCTTTTGCCCATTTCATGATTGGATTGTTTCTTTGCTGTTGAGTTTCATAAGTTCTTTATAGATCTTGGAAACTAGTCCTTTATCTGATATGTCATTTGCAACTATCTTCTCCCATTCTGTAGGTTGTCTTTTAGTTTTGTTGACTGTATCCTTTGCTGTGCAAAAGCTTCTTATCTTGATGAAGTCCCAATAGTTCATTTTTGCTTTTGTTTCTTTTGCCTTCGTGGGTGTATCTTGCAAGAAGTTACTGTGGCCTAGTTCAAAAAGGGTGTTGCCTATGTTCTTCTCTAGGATTTTGATGGAATCTTGTCCCACATTTAGATCTTTCATCCATTTCGAGTTTTTCTTTGTGTATGGTGAAAGAGAGTGGTCTAGTTTCATTCTTCTGCATGTGGATGTCCAATTTTCCCAGCACCATTTATTGAAGAGACTGTTTTTCTTCCAATGGATAGTCTTTCTTCCTTTATCGAATATTAGTTGACCATAAAGTTCAGGGCCCACTTCTGGGTTCTCTATTCTGTTCCATTGATCTATGTGTCTGTTTTTGTGCCAGTACCACACTATCTTGATGACTACAGGTTTGTAGTACAACCTGAAATCTGGCATTGTGATGCCCCCAGATATGGTTTTCTTTTTTAAAATTCCCCTGGCTATTCGGGGTCTTTTCTGATTCCACACAAATCTTAAAATAATTCAAAGAAGAAGTCAAACTCTGCCTCTTCGCCAATGACATGATACTGTACATAGAAAACCCAAAAGCCTCAACCCCAAGATTGCTAGAACTCATACAGCAATTTGGTAGCGTGGCAGGATACAAAATCAATGCCCAGAAATCAGTGGCATTTCTATACACTAACAATGAGACTGAAGAAAGAGAAATTAAGGAGTCAATCCCTTTTACAATTGCACCCAAAAGCATAAGATACCTAGGAATAAACCTAACCAAAGAGGTAAAGGATCTATACCCTAAAAACTATAGAACACTTCTGAAAGAAATTGAGGAAGACACAAAGAGATGGAAAAATATTCCATGCTCATGGATTGGCAGAATTAATATTGTGAAAATGTCAATGTTACCCAGGGCAATTTACACGTTTAATGCAATCCCTATCAAAATACCAGGGACTTTCTTCAGAGAGTTAGAACAATGTTTAAAAATAATTGTTTAATATATTTTATTCTTTTTTGATTGTTAGGCCAACAGAGTAAATCCAGTTCCTATCACTCCATTTTGGCTAGAAGCATAGTCTTATGCGAAATTTTATACAAAAGAAACAGTCCTAAACTTTGTTAGCAGTCCAACACTGGTTTTTAGCATAACTTCCCACACCTGAGTAATCTAGATATCCTTATTCATTATTAAAGCTTTATAATAAGCAAAACTTCTACCACAGTGATTTCCTTAGCAAGTGAGCATATTTCTAATTTACTAACTATAAATATTCTTTAATTTTCCACTATATTTCCCTTTTTTCATTAGATAGTGATTTTCACATTTTTTATAATAGTTGACAGAAATTTCTCAGTCACAACAATAGAAATGACAATAAAAATTACCTTGAAAGATCAAATTTACATCACATTATTAACTTTTTATTTTGCTCCATGAAAGCTACAAGACACAAACACTACCATCAGCATCATTAGAATGAAAACAGGGCATTTTAATATAAAAATATTTTATTTCACTTAATAAATTTGACATTATGACAGAATTTTTCACAGAACCATCCTTAATATCTTTAGCGTAGACTAATATTTAGGGATTCTTGCTTATAGCTATTTGAAACTAAGGGCAATGTTATTCATTTCTGCAAACCAGTATATGTAGAGTGATGGCAAAAGGTAGATTTTCAAAAAAAATGCTGAACAAATGATAGGATTCATGTGATTAGCTCCTCAGTTCTTAAAGCTTAAATATTCTTTAATTCTAAGGTAAAGTCATAAATTTTTAGAGAGATTTCCAAATCATGCTAAGATGCCTGCCTTCATTTTCCAATCTGAGGGAAATAGGATAGAAATAGATGGCTCTAAATTCTTTCCAAGCACTGTAAGCTTCTGTGTCTTTTACAGGTACATGATTTTAATCTTTATCATTTTCAAGATTTGCTGAACTATATAATGTCATCTTATTAAAATAACATTTTATGTTGTATGCTAAATATATCAACAAATAACTTATGACAGATGATAATATTCATAACATCAATTTAATCTTATTTTCATGAAATGAGCATATCTTTGAGAATATTAATTCATCTAAAGGGATTATGATATTTAGACAATACTTCCTAAAACATTTTTTGATGCTTTAAGACAGTTTTCCTAGGACATAGTACTTTGGAAGACAATAGAAAAAGACAATCCTTAAAAAGAATCAATTCCCAACTAAAGAGAGATTCCTCATATAGGGTATTTGGGAAAACGAATTTGCAATTTAGAGATTCAGATAAATAACCACATACATGAGATATCTTTAATGTAACCCAAAGTATAAGAAATAGGTTTTCGGCATAGAAACAACTGCTCTACATTTTGCCTATAGAAAAATATAAAATCTGAGTTCACTGAAAATTTGTCTCATTGCCCTCTGATAGTTTGTGCCTGCCCAATCCATAGGGCCCCAGTTAAGAACTATTCTATCATCTATACATCAGAGAGGAAAGTGCCTGTGTGCTATGTTGATAGTCACTCTAAACAAATATTTATACAGTTGAGATCAGAGATATAAAATGTCAGTTCCAAATCCACCCATGATGGCACATATACCAGACAGATGACAAAGTCTGGCTCAGGTTATAAAGGCTTGTGAAATACTTGAATCATATTTTGCAACCCTTGAAAGAATTCAAGTTGGAGATTAGCAGAAACCAGGCTCAGTTCTGTTCGTAATCCCCTTTATCTGTCTTCTAGCCAACAAAATGAAAACCTTAAAGCCAAACTGACAAATAGAGTGTGAAGGACCTTCTACAGCATTAAAAAAAAAAAAGTCAGGCTGCTATAGGTAGAAATTATCTCGTATGTTACTATTACTGTTGTTATTTATAGAAATAATGGGAGAAAAACCTCTAAATGACACTACTCTACTGTATTCTTTGTCAAATATAACATTTAATAAATTAATTTCTTTCATGTTACACTGGGCATCTAACATGAAAATATGTGCAAAGAATATAAATCATATCTATAAAAACAAATGCCACTATAAAGTAGAAATCTATTATTTTAAGTTCAGGCAATTGGGTCCATTAAGGTATAAAAGTGTTTCAGGATAGTCCTTCTGTTAGAGACAAAAACTTAGAAGCAAATTTGGAATAGGGAGAGATGATGCTAATTAGAGATAAAGTATAAGATTATTCTATGCTGATGTGACAGCCTGGAATTCGGCATGAAGTTGCATACAAGAAAAGTAGGCTAGCAACATATCGAGTTATGTTCTCATCAAGCATAGATATTTCAAGAAAGGCAAAGAGTATATTGAATGTAAGTCATAGTATTGAAGATAATTGTAAAAGAGAAGAAAAAGAAAAGAAAGAAAGAGAGATGACTTCAGTCATTGGATAGGCTACACTGATGTTGGAAATCCTTCCTGCCAAACTAAACACAGATATATGTATGTTTGTTTTTATGTGTTCCTTTTTTATATGGCAACTGATAAAATGCAAATAAACAAATAATAAACAAACAAACTTACAAAACAAGATGTGAGGCAGAAATCCCCAGTCTCAAGATCTAAGGGGAAAAAATATTCAACATTAGAGCAGTGAGTAGAAGATAAAGCCCAGAAATTCAAGGGAGGGGACTAGAAACAATACACTTTGCTTTTAAAAGCTAAGTTTAAATATTTGTTGTTCTCTCAAAAAGGAAATAGATGTTGAAAGATAATAGAATAATATCTCCAAAGTCCTGAAGACTTATAACTATCTGAATTAAAACTGTATATCTAGTTCTAAAAAAAATCACTCAAAAACAGGAAGTAAAAAATGTCTTCATTCATCAAGGAGAAAGAATTATCACAAGCAAACTATAACCCCCCAAAAGGACTAAAGCAATGATGGCAACTTCTGGAATCATCTGGAGGAGAAATAAGAAGTATTCTGATACCTGAATGTGTATCTCAAGATTTGTTCATTTAATTGATCCAGGGAAGTGCCTGAATATTGAGAGTTTTAAAAACTTCTCACATGATTTTCATGTGTTTTAGCCAAGAATGGAGACCATTTTACAGAAATGTTCTTCAGTAAGAAAGAAAATAAATGCAAACAGAAGTAGGGTAAATTTAATAGTGAGAAGTAAAGAAATTAGTAATTTGGGGATAAACTTAAATAACCATTGAGTGTAAAAAGTAATAATAGTAAATAGGGAATAGGTACGAAGTAAGACTAAAATACTAGGTAATACACTGAAAGATTGGAATCAGAAGCAAAAATTGGGGCACCCATGAACTGCTTAGGAAGAAGCTGAGATGATTAGTTTTGAGCTATATGAAGTTAGAAATGCATTTGAAATTTTTTGAAAATATCAAAAATGAATACTGCATATATGATTCATAAAAAGGTAGACCCATTAAAAGAGAGTGAAAAAAATCTAACTGAACAAAGATAATACAGGAAAGGGTGAAACATGGAAAAATAAAGGAGAAATAAGTCAACATATATCAATAATCACAATACATTTGATTACACAAACAATAAAAATAGATTTAAAACTTCCAGTTACATGCTACTTACAGAAGGTATGTATAAACCATCTTAAAGATGCAATGCCATACTTCAGTCAAAGAATTAATTAAGTATATGTAATAAACGTTTTTCAGAATTACAACTTTGGCATGATGACATGTATAAAATCTTCAAAAACTCAAAACAATCATATGTTGCTGATGGATACATTTGAATATAGTAAAAATATTATAGCATGAACTGGAAGTATCCATACCAAATTAGGAGTGAAATGGAGTGGACAGGAGAAAAAAAGAAGTCTTCAAATTCATCTATGTTGCTTTATTTCGTGCATGTACATATGTGCACACACATACAATATTCAAATGTGTGCCTGTCTCACAGCATCACTCACTGTACTCCACCATAATATTAAAAACATTTCAAACAATATGGGCATTTGTGCAGAAATTATAATTGACTCATGGTTATGTGTATTGTACAATGAGCTCACCTTACTATTTCCATTCATTCTTCAATTAGTATCTAGAAATGAGAATGGGCTGTTATAGTTTAGTTAATGAGCCAATTATTTTTTCAGAGTATGCTAGCTAGTTGTGCACAGCTTCTCTTTTGCTTAATTGTGTTTTAAAATAGCAGGCATTCATCTTATGTCTTTAATTATTGGTTACCACTCAACTTAGTTTGAAAATTCTTATCAATATTTTTGAAATATATTTGTTTGAATCATTAGAATAATCTTTTTAAACTCATCTCAAAGTATAATATATTTCATAAGTTTCCACTGAAAATGGCATATCTGTTTAGCCTTCCTAAAGATAATATCCAAGACACAAACTAAAATATTAAAATTAGTCCTCATATGAAAACATTCAATATGTCTAGAAACAAATTTTCTCATAAAAATTTAGCTCAGAATAGGAGAAATATAACAGTAGAAATTTAACAAGAGGCAAATGTGAAGATCAAGAATTAAACTCCAAATTTTATAGTAAAAGAAGAAAGGTTAGTCAGTATAGAAAGAAGAGCAAAAAAAATTCAAGCTACAGTAAAACATATTTTGCTCAGGTGCAAATAATGTGCACTATTTTTTATCTATTTTAACTAAAATTCATTGCAAATACATAAACAAGTCACCTGCTGTTCATTAGAAAGCATCTAGAGTAGTTGGGGTGAAATAATGTATTATTCAGAAATAATGTATTTCAGAAAATGTATTAATATGGGGCTGCAAAAGCTTGTACAAAAGCATAAACTTAGTTCTTAAAATTGAAAATTTCCAAATCAGTTGTGGTAATACACATTATTTCCAAATTTTAAATGGATGATAATTTATATATATATATATATATTATAGATATAGATGATATAGATATAGATATCTTGTCATACTGACCATTTAATGATTTTTTTTCTTTTGGTAAGACAAATAAAATCTCATGCTGCTGCTGCAGCTGCTGCAGCTTCTTCTTCTCTCCTTCCTTTTTGCTTTTGAGGAGACTGTGTGGCTTTTCACTCTCCTGACCTTTGTTGTTTCCTAAGGAAACAACATTTCTCTAACATCTAAGAACAAATATTTTTAGGAAGCCAAGAGATTCCAAAGAAAAATGACAAATAATAGAATTTTTTTTTATTTTTGAGTGCTTGGAAAAATACATAAAAATATGTTTATTTAAATTTTTCAATTAAACATTAATATTAGCTTTTTTTCATCCAAAATTTTAAATCAGTCTTCAATATTACTATTATAGAAATACTAATAATTGACTTTATTCACAAACTGACAAAAATGGATCAGCACCATAGGCCTATTTATTGAAAACAAAGTAGGTAGAAAAATCAAGGTCATTGATAGTTCTTTATCAAACAAAGTAAACAGAAGTTTTATTATGTAGAGGTCAATCTTGGGCCAGTGGTTATTTAATATTTTCGTCATTGACTTAGATGATGGAAAAGTCTGCAAACTTAGTAATTTACAGTTCTCTGTAGTTGTAAAGACTGATTAACGCTCTGAATGTCAAGATCAAAATTCATCATGACCATAATATGACCTTGACAAACTGGAGAAGTGGTTTAAAACAATGCAATCCAATAAGACGACAGGTCAGTTATAGACTTCAAAGAAATTGGGAAGGAAATAGAAATTATAATAATGTAGGTGATACCATGCTAGTGAGAATGTGTGTATTACGCAATATATAATAAATAATATCAAGTATGACCTGAGTGAAGAATGCAACCGTGGCTTTTAATTTTTTTACCTTGGCATAGTGTTTACTCATTTATAAATGTTTTTGATACGTATCATCACAGTTTACTCAAGTTAAATCCTATACCTCTCCTGATTAAATTAAATGTGATTCTAAAATATATAAACGAGAAGAAAGCTATAAAAGTATATATATAAAAGTATATATAAATAAGTAAATATTAATTAAATGACTTTGTAAGTGTATCATCATTACAAATACTCTCTATTTATCTAGTCACTAACACATTTTTTCCTTAATTATTAAATATCTATAAAGCTTCTACTATGTCCCAGGTACCATATTAGATTCTGGTAATACAAGGCTGGCAAAAACAAGTATTGTCCATATTTTCTAAAGTGTACAGTCTAATGAGTACTTATTAATTTTAGTAAATATTGGCAGGATACTATAAGCCATGTATCAGGGAGTCTTGTTCTTATCTGGAAAGATGAGGAAAGGCATCCCTGGTGAAATGTCTTCTTAACTGATGTATGACATAGGTAGGTTAAGGGGGCAAGAGCGTTAAAGGAGTAAATGTTTCTTGCAAAGGACAGTGATATTCAGAATCTGAGCTTCAAAAGGGAATGTTTGCTGTTGATATAACAGTAACAATAAATGCAATTAAATTTGTTTATTAATACATTGTGAAAAAGTGGGGAAGTGGATTTCTGCCAAAATTAGAAGATCTGTTTAGTATTAAAATTGTGTTGTATGATACCAGGGACATTGACACTGTGATGGCACTGGGAGAAAATGTGAACAAAGATGTCCTTTAGAGAAATAGCACTGCTGTATGGCCAGGTCCCTGCTGAACTGTTTACCCAGCTATCAGTATCAAGATGGTGTTGAATGAGGAACAGTGATATCAAATATGAGTTCCAAACTAAAACTGAGAGAAAGACAATCACTTTGACATGATTTAAATTTGAGCTGCTTTTCATATGCAATTTACACTTCAGGATAAACGGAAGCTGGGATTGCTTTCTCTAATGAGGTCAATGATCCATTTTACTGTTAACTTTGGTTTAATATTTTCATTTTACAAATATCTGACCTCAAAAACTGTCTAAGAGAGAATAAGGAGAAAGGGAGATAACTATCCTGTTTAGTTCCATTACCTTTAATTTTAAATTCAAACGAAGTTGTGCTATCTCCACCAATGCTTAAGTACAAGCATGCACAGTGAGTAGTGGTAATGGAAGAGACTGGTTTATTTTAATTGACATATCCAATGGATCTCAAAGAAATTCAAGGAAGCAAGTCTTTGCATAGTTTATAGTCAATTATTTATACTTAAGGGAAAATGAATGCCAAAGCCTAGAAAATTTTAAATGGTGAATAATCTGCAACATTCACATTTTTCTTAGAGGTTTCCCTGGATTATACAACCATGCTAAAGACGTTTGGGTTTTCAAAAACATGTTTTGGAAGTCTACTGGTGATATTCTAAGAAATACCTTCATGTTAACATAATTTCCAAATATTTTAGGAACAATTGGTATCTCCATAAATAATTCATGCCTTAATTAATTATGATAATTATTCCTAATTGATACTTAAATATTTCAGGAAGAGATAACACATTAACATATTAAGAATGTCACATAAGAGCTTTGGAGATATCTCTATATGGAATGTATTGCATTTTGCTACAACACTTTTGTCTTCTCTTCCAGATTAGATAATTCTTTAAAAAATAGATTGTGCAGAGATATAAAATTGTTGCCTAAAACTGCAGCCCTGGAAACTACATTTGAAATGTCAAGAGCTATTTTAGGGCACCTGGGTTGCTCAGTTAGTTAAGCATCTGCATTTGACTCAGGTCATGATTCCAAGGTCCTTGGATCCAGTCCCACATCAGGCTCCCTGCTCAACAGGGAGCTTGCTTCTCCCTCTGCCTGCTGCTCCCTTTGCTAGTGCTCTCTTTCTCTCTTTCTGTGTCAAACAAATAAATGAAATATTTAGAAAAAAGAGTTATTTTAGAAAACATTATAGGCAGAACTCCACCATATATTCTAGTATTATTTAATCATCTTAAAAACTGGTTAATACAAACTTTAATCTCTAAGATACTTCTTCAACATATCAGAAAAATGATCATCAGCTGGTACTTGTGTCTTAACTGAGAAGGAAATTGCCATCTCAAAAGCAAGCTGACTGTATTTTTTAGGAAGCTGTAATTGAAAAAAATCTTACAATTAAAATAAATTAAAATCTCTATGCTGCAACTTGTGTCCATTTTCCTGTCTTTTTCTTAATTAAGAGCAACTGATAGGTACGTCTGGGTGGCTCAGTGGTTGAGACTTTGGCTCAGGGCGTGATCCCAGAGTCCCGGGATGGAGTCCCACATCAGACTGTCTGCATGGAGCCTGCTTCTCCTCTCTCTTCCTATGTATCTGCCTCTTTCTGTGTGTCTCTCATGAATAAATAAATAAAATCTTTAAAAAAATTAGAGGAAATTATATATGTATATACTTTTTTTTATTTTACAGCTTTCACAAAGCTAAAGTTGGCTTTAACACTTGCCCCTTATCCACCCGTTCACAATTTTTTTAATTAAAAGAAATGCATCTTAGTATAATACATATAAAAATATACCAACTTAAGTGTGCACACTAATGCATTTTCAGAAATGTGAACATCTGTGTAACTTTTATTACCATCAAGATAGACAATTTTCCTAACACTCAAAAGAGTTTTCTCTTTCCACTTTGCAGCCACTCTCCACTCTTTTTTTTTTTTTTTTTTTTTTTTTTTTATGATAGTCACAGAGAGAGAGAGAGAGAGAGAGAGAGAGGCAGAGACACAGGCAGAGGGAGAAGCAGGCTCCATGCACCGGGAGCCTGATGTGGGATTCGATCCCGGGTCTCCAGGATCACGCCCTGGGCCAAAGGCAGGCGCCAAACCGCTGTGCCACCCAGGGATCCCCACTCTCCACTCCATACCTGGTATAGGCAACCACTGATGTGTCACTGTAGGGTACTTTGACATTTTCTAGAAATTCACAAAAACAGAAAGTGCATATTCTTTTGTGTCTGGCTTCCTTTTCTCAGCATAATGTTTCTGAGATTCTTTTTTTTGCATTTATCATAATTTTCAATCCTTTTGCTGCTATGTGATATTCTGTTGTATGGATATACCACAACTTGTTCACCCATTTAAATTTTGTTGGACATTTGGATTATATAGAATCTTAACTTTATAAATAATGGTGCTACAAAACTTTGTGTACAAATCTGTATGGCATAAGTCTTCACTTCTTTGAGTAAATACCTTAGTATTTACTAAGGTAATTAGTAAATATTAGTATTTACTAATATATATATTTAACATGTATAAGGAACTATCAAACTGTTTTGTAAGGTGATTTTGCATTCTACACACCCAATAGCAATGTATAAGAATTCATGTTTCCCTAGTTCCATGTCAAGAGTCGGAATTATCAGTCTTTTAAATTTTAGACGTTAGAGTACTATGTAGTGGTATCCCATTATAATTGTAATTTGTACACCTTCGATAACTGCTTAGAGTAATTTCACATATGCTTATTAGCCATTTGTATATTTTCTCTTTTTTTAAATGTCTGTCTATACTTTTTGCTATTTTCTCCTATTGGGTTGTCTTTTGATTTTCAAACTGTAGTAGTCTTTATTCCGTATACAAATTCTTTGCCAGATATTTATATGGCAAACACTTTTCTAAGTGTATATCTTATCTGCTGATTTTCTTAATTTTGATTTTCACAGAATGGAAGGCTTTAATTTTGATAAATTCTGAATTATAATGTTTCTTTTTATGTCTCAATTTTTTTATATTATCAAAAATTATTTTCCTGTCTTAAGACCTCATATTTCCCTTCATTTTCTTTTAGATGTGTTATAAGTTGGGTATTTACACTTAGATCTACGACCTAATTAGAATTATTTTTATAATGATTTCAGATACAGGTCATGGTGATTTTTTCCATACAAATATTCACTTATTCTGTTATTTCTCTAAAGCAGGGCTTTCCAATAGAAATATAACATTAAATGCATAGGATTTTTTTTATCTATAGCAGACACATTGAATAAAGTGGTAAAAATAATTTTGCTATATAATTTATGTAACAATATATTCAATAATATCATTTCAACATGTAATCAATATAAAATATTAGATTAAGAAAAAATCAATAAAACAAACTGCAGTGCCTATATAGTCAAAATGTAAATTGTTTGTTAATTATGAGAGATAGCAGCTAAGAGTGAAGCAAAAGGCAAAGCTACCTACGAGATGTAGTGTCTAAGCTACTAGAGAATAACAATGGCTTTAAAAAAAGAAAATAGCATAAAGTACAGTCATAAGTTTTGTGAATAGAAGCATATCAACCAGAACAGGAGAAGTATACACAGGATGAGACAACACCTAGAATTCTGAATTTTCTGCTGGGCTTACTAAGTTTTAGAGATGTGTACAAATTCCACTTCACTTTCCCTAGGGATCACTGTCCTTAGGTACCTCTTGTGAACTTCTGAAAACAAATGATCAATATATTTCTTTTTTTTTTTTTAATTTTTATTGGTGTTCAATTTACCAACATACAGAAAAACACCCAGTGCTCATCCCATCAAGTGTCCACCTCCGTGCCCGTCACCCATTCCCCTCCAACACCCGCCCTCCTCCCCTTCCACCACCCCTAGTTGATCAATATATTTCGCTCAGTTTTCTAGTTGTTAAAGAAGTCAGAAGTCTTGTAGCAGTTATTATTTCACAGACAGAATCAAGATAAGGAATTCAAGGTTAAGAGTTTCTTTTCAGTGTTCTAAAGGTGCCATTTTAAGTCTTTTTGGCTTACATTTATTGCATCTGACAGGTGTGCCATAATTCACATCTTTATTTTGTGTACGTAATGCATCATTTTTCTCTGTCTGCTCTTAAAGATTTTCCTTGTCTCTGTTTTCAACAATTTGATTATGACGTACTAGTGGTGGTATGTGTTTCCTGAAATGCATTGAGATGTATTTATTAGTTTATTAGTTTTTAATCAAATTTGACATTTTTCCTCACCAAAGAAGATACACAGATGGTAAGTTAGCATATGAAAAGATGCCCAACATTATATGTCTTTAGGGGATTACAAATTAAAACAATAAGATATTACCACATACCTATTAGAATGGCCAAAATCCAGAACACTGGCAATAGCAAAAGCTGATGAGAATGTGAAGCAACAGGAACTCTCTTTTACTTCTGGCCATAATGCAAAATGGTGCAGTCACTTTGGAAGACAGGTGGACAGTTTATTACAAAACTAAATATAGTTTCACCTAAAAATCCAGCAATCATACTCCTTGATATTTACCCTAATGAATTGAAAAGGCATGTCTACACAAAAACCCACACTGATATTTATAGCAGCTTTATGATAATTCCTCAAACCTAGAAACAATGGAGATGCCCTTCAGTAGGTGAGTCGATAAAATAAAGTGTGGTACATTCAGACTGTGTGATATATTCAGTACTAATGAGAAATAATTTATGAGCCATGAAAAAACACGGAGGAATCTTAGACATGTATTATCAAGAAAAAAGAAGCCATTCTAAAAAGGCTACATGATTTCAGCCTTATGATATTCTGGAAAAGGCAAAATTATGGAAACAGTAAAAAGATGAATGGTATCAGAGGAATGGATCAATACGCAGCATACAAAGGATTTTAAGGGGAGTGAAACTATTCTTGTGTCCTACTACAATGGTGGTTACATGTCATTATTGATTTGTCAAAACATATAGAATGCATAACATCAAGAGTAAACCCTAATATAAACTATGACTTTGGGTGATTACGATGTAGTAGTGTGGGTTCATCATTCATAACAAATGTACCATTCTGGTGTGGGATATTACTCGTGAGGGAGTTTGTGGGGACAGGGAGTAAATAGGAACCTTCTGTTCTTTTCACTCAATTTTGCTGTGAGCATAAAACTTCTCTAAGAAATAAAGTTCATTAGTTCAATTTTTTTGACATTATTTTCACCCACTTTATTTTCAAATTCCTTCTTTCCTTCCACTTCTCCTTTCTATCTGAGATTCAAAAACATGCATGATTTATCTCTTGATATTATCCCATAAATAAGTGAATCTCAGTTTATTATTTTTAGACCTTTTCTCTTTATTTCAGTGATTTGGTATGAAAAAGATGCAAAATATTTCATTAACAAGCTTTAGAAATCAATATAATTATCATGATTCTCATAATAGAGTGACTTATATACATCTATGTATAGTTGCATATTGAATAGACCCTTAAACAAAAAAAAACATTTAAATGTTTCTTACTCAGTATTGCTTATGCTGAAAAACAGAATGTTGACTGGAGTTGTCAGTTGGGAATTCTTATATTTGAAAGGAATTTTTAACCACAGGGCTTGATGGAAAATATAAAATATCTATTGAGAATGATTTAATGAATATCATAAAAATAGCACTATATTCTATACTATAAGTTTTATTGCATGGGACAGGCTATAAATTATATACAGTGGCATTTGATAACAATTACTAATACTTCCCTTATAAGACCCAGAGAGACAGTTTTGCCATATGTGTCATCTCTTTACTAGTCATGTCTTGATTTTTCTTGTGTTTATCCTCTGCCCATGTTCTCTTTTATGTTTATTGCAGTTTGTTCTATAGGAAAATAAAGATGTTTCTGCCTTATGTTAAAAAAATATTCAAAGTTAGGATCACAAATGACGGTTCCCATTAGCTATCTCTAGAAGGTTGCTATTTTCTCCAATAGCTTCACAATGCCTACTAATATTTCCTCTTTCCCTTGATTTTTTTTCTTAATATAATATTTTTCTATCTCTCATTGAAATCCTGCTAACCACCATTTATCAATGTTCTTTCCAGTTGTTTATATATTCACTATGATAATCCCTGAGCTCTTTTGGGAAAATTTAATTTTGATGGTCTTAACACTTTTTCAAAAAATCAGCATTTAGGTCCTTTGCAAGCTGTAATGAAAATATGAATACCATTCTTCTTATGCAAAAGTTTTAACATTTAAACCATTGTATATAATATTTATGGAGACTGTAACAGTGTAAGGTTATTCTTCCTTCAAATATTGCCTGAGATTCTTGAAAACACATTACTGTTAATAAATTACTTCTTATCTTGATGTAACTTCAACATTTCTGTTCTCAAACGTGGAGAATATATTCCCACGTATGGAAACAGAAATTTTTGCCTGTTGAAAGATTTAATCTCATATCACGTGCGTGTGTGTGTGTGTGTTGACTAAGAAAGTATGATGTTCTGCTCAGTTCAACTAAAGTTTAGACAGGTTTCTTCCTGACTGTAGTCCCCCTTTTTAGAGCATTTACTCTTCAAAACTGCAATTATGAATTCTTTCTCTTTCTAATGTAAATTTTTCAGCCTCTTGCCAGGTTTATAATCCAAGAATATCTTTCTCAAGGCATTGAGAGTCACCAGGAAAGATAAAGCCCCCGTCTTCTCCTGTCTCCTTCTTTCTGCGGGATGGTAGGAGGCTAATTTAGATAAGTGATCATTAGCTAATACCAATGGCTGTTGACCAGCCTCTCAACATCCTCCTCTACTTTTCCACTAGCTCATTCCAGTGCTTAAAAATTCTCCTGCCTTTTTATTTCAGAGAAGTTGCGTTCAAACTCTCTCCCTTATTGCAACAGTCTTAACTCTATTGCAACAGTTTTTTGGGTTTTTTTTTTTTAATTGCAATAGTTTTAAATAAAGACTTTGTCTATTTAATTTTGTCCAGAGAAATTTTTCTTTAACAGTATACCTGTGGGGATCCCTGGGTGACGCAGCAGTTTAGCGCCTGCCTTTGGCCCAGGGCGCGATCCTGGAGACCCGGAATCGAATCCCACGTCGGGCTCCAGGTGCATGGAGCCTGCTTCTCCATCTGCCTATGTCTCTGCCTCTCTCTCTCTCCCTCTCTCTCTCTCTCTGACTATCATAAATAAATTTTTTTTAAAAAGTATACCTGTGTATGTATGAGTGTATACAAATCTTGATATACATGCTATATATATATATATATATATATATTCACACATGTATACATATGCATATACACTCCACATATACATGCTCATGCACAGATATCTACTATACATATCACAGCCACTGTAGTTCCATTTTATTTTATTTGTATCCGTGGTTTTCTATAAATCATTGCATTTATTTTTCCTGAAGAATATTAAAAATATCATACAGAAAATTTTTCAGTAACACAAAATTAACAAAGAAACTTTTTCTAACCAACCATTTGAAAACACAGTTGCCCCAAATCTGAGCATGTACAAGAAATCGAAGATTGTTGATCTCTAACTTTTTTTTTATATTTGACCATACAGAAAGTAGATTCTTCATTTAGTACCCCAGTCTCCAAAGCAATAAAGAAAAAAATTACTTATGTATAAAACGCATGTTGATTTATTTCTGTGACCTTCAAAGCATTTCTACAGTGATCTACAGTAAAATATATATTTTGCGGTAATCTAATACACACACACATGCATGTATAAACAGATACATGTAGATATAATTTTAAATTTTTTCATGGTAGAGAGCTTATTTTACTTTGAGCAATGCAAGTTAATATTTATCAGTTTGATGCTTATTACTACCAACCTATAAGGCTCACCTGTATTAGGTACAAGGCACTCTGATATTGTCCTCTCAATGCTCATGACTACTAACTAAATTGATAATGTAACAAATTAAATAATGGTCCACCTATAATTTGAAAATCACCAACATGGTGGAATTTAGAACTTATTTTTGGCATGGCCATAAAATATTGGTAATAAAATACATATATAAATATATACTTTATTCCTAGACCAAACATTAAAAGGTTGCTTTTCCCAGAGATCTAGATTTATAGTGATTTCCTGGGGCTTTTGCCAGTAGAGGTGGTTCTTTAAAAGTCTTGTAGATCAAATGCAGGTATACACTTAAATTAAATGATAAGAGCAGTGTGAATTCTAATTTGCTAAAACACTTAAAGTGGATTCTTGAAAATAAAAGGTTCATTTACAAAATGGCAGCTGATGAACTCAGAGGGAAACTATGTTGGCTTAAAAACAAAAGCCACATATGCCTGGGGAATTATTGTTTTCACTAAATTCTCTCTTCATGTGTTAATTGTAGGGTAGGAAGTGATTCATATATCTCTTATTCTTTCTCTACTTTTTCCTGCCAAATTTCCTTAAGGTAGTTACAGAAATAAAAGAGATGTTTGTAAGGAAAGATATGGAAAGTGAAAGCAGAAAGGGCTTTGAATAACATAGTATTAGATGCAAACAAAATAATGGTTGAAAAGTCTTCATAAACTTAGGGTCATAGGATCATGACAAACAGTAATGTCAATGAGACTGATAAGAGAATCTTTATTACCTCTTTTTTCTCTTTCCAATAGTGATTTGAAAAATAGGAGAAATCACACTGAGATAAAAATGGATATTAACATAACTTTAAGTCATTTGGATTTCAGGAAAAAATTATGTTAATGTTGATAACTGGTTCATATGCTTAAGCATTATAGGTGAAGAAAATAACAACACAAATCCATTATGGGAGCAAGAAATATTTCCACTAAGAATTTTATTATTATTATTATTATTATTATTATTATTATTATAGAAGATAATTTTAAAAGAATGTCACCTTCTTTTCTCACCAGTATATTGATGAAACCATTAGGAAATTGTTAATAGATGAATATTTTGCAATTATTTTGTCACACCATTTTCCCCTGTTAATCCAACTGTTTTCCCTCTTTAGGGATTGGAATGGAAAGAGAGGTATATTCTCTCAAGTAACTCTCTGGTTATAAATAATGTTTGCAAAGAAAATTAAATATAACAAAAAAGGAAAGCCTGCTTGGTTTCTCAAGTAGATTGAGTTTCTGCTTACAACATAGAGGAATGTGGCAGAAAAAGCAGGAGTTGCAGTAATAGAGAGACCTGAACTCAAATTACACTGCTACCCATTAGTAGCTGCTCGATCGTAATCAAAGTAACTTGCTGTTTCTGTGCCTGCTTAATCAAATGTAAAATGAAGATGAATAATACCTTATTCAGTGGCTTCAAGTGAGTATTAAGGGAGATGCAAATTCCTGGAATATATTATATTATCAATAAATACAGTTCCTTTCTCTATAAAGAATCTAATACGTTACTACTTAATTACTTTACAGTCACACCTCCAGGATATGAAAGCCACCAGGATAGTAATCCAGAGAAGGTAGGAAAGAGAGAAGGAAATCAAGTTGTAGGGTTGAAACAGAGAGAAGCCAGGAATTCAGTTTGTCTACTATTTGACCCATCTGAGGTAATCATCTATACATTTAACCCCACTTCTTGGACAAAACTGCCCATTAAAAAGAGCCTATTGGATCAGGGAGTGTACTGGGCACTTGATTGACATGCAGTCAATTTCCAGACTGATAAACCTGGCCAAAGAAGATCTGAGCAATCTTATTTTCTTGGGTCTTTGGAACTAGGCCACTGAGAGATTAGACAGCACAGAATTTTACCAACTAGTTGAGTGGCAGTCCCAGACCAAAGAGGAGAGTTAGAGCTGGGAAGCCAGCAACTGAAGGAAGGCAGTGGTAAAGTGAATCTACACTTTTTTTTTTTTAATTATCATCTTAAGCCCAAACTTGAATGTGAATTTGTTAGAGAGGAGGAAGAGAAGGATGGAGAGGAAGGAAATAAAGAGAAGGAGAAGAAAGAAGAAAAAAGAAAAAGAGGAAGAAGAAAGAAGAGGAGGAGGAGAAAGAACAAAGAAAATTGTCCCCTATAAATAAATTAACAGTTCATGCGGGTAAAGCACTATTTTTCTCAATGTGTGATTCATAAAGGAAAGTATTCTGAACTGTGCACACAGTAAAATGTGGTGAGCATTTTAGAAAAGCCCATACTTTGTGTGGAAATTAAATATAGGCACTGGGAAAGCCCTCACTGTGACACAAAGACTGCCTGCATGGTGAACATATGGAACTTATTCTATCTTCTGTAAACTACACATGACTTTCTTTCTGCTACATCCTTCATGCAGCCAGTCAGCAAAAGAGATGTGTAGCTGTCACCCTGCCTTTCAGCATATCTCCCAGTTTTACTGTGAAAATTGACAAAAGGCAACAACATGTCAATGAGCACAATGCAACTAAAAGACCGCCAGGACTCCCGGGAAATCTAGAAAAAAATGTTTGCTAGGAAAGGACTCATGTACAATGACTGCTGATGGAACCCATCTGAAGTCCTCCCTCAGTCCCACCTCTAAGAGCCCCTGCAACTGGGAACCTCCCAGCCTCCACATCACATCTATAGCCTGGAGAATGTTCCCCGTTACAGTCACTTCATGAGAATGCCAGCTGAGATATTTTAGGCTTCTATTTGAAATATTTTGGGCACCTTATGTATAAAAATAAGCTGAATGATCTAGTTAAATAAATCTACTTAGAATTCCTGGTGAAATAATAAACACTCCTGAAAAAAAATCCTATTATAAACAGAATTAAGATAAATGTTTAAAAGAATATTGTTGCCGTAGAGCTAACTACCTCACAAACATTACCTTTCATGTTCTTTTTAAATAAAGAAATATAAGTAACTTGGAAATAATAATGATACTAGGTAAAATTTTGACTCCTCAAATTAATATGAAACCAGTAATTACTAAAAGCTCTCCACTGAAGTAAACCCCACATCCCCTCCACAAATTAGTTCCCTTTTTTCATTGATTCAGTAGCAGAGCCAAGAATTGCATAGATAAAATCCCTTTAGGCATTGCTAAGGTACATCATTTCAGAAGAACAGCATGTACTTATGCAACCTAAATCCATTTTTATAATAACATTCTGACCACAAAAACATTTTCGTCCACAGATATGTCAATTCAGCGTTCTTTACCAAATTTACACATGCAATAAAAGGAGAAAAACAGATATCTAACCCCGAGTTTATTAAAGACTTAGCCAAATATTAATAATAGCTAAGTAAAGCATAGAAGTAGAAGCATAACATTGAAATCAAAAACTCTCCAGTCACAATGAACTAAACTCAATTTCTGGCCTTCGTATGGATATGTAACTTTAAACGATTTAACTAACTTCTTTATGTTTTCTTTGTCAACAGAATTAATAATAGGACTATCACGAGAATTGTATGAGATAAAATATGCAACATTCATGCGTGCTTGGAATTGTGTTGGGCTATAGAGTAGACCCTGGACTCACATAGTTCTTAACCCAGTAAAAATGTGGCAGGTGTGAGTTGAGAGTGGCAGTGTTAAAAACACTAGTAGATTTCAAGGATGTAATACAAAAGTGGACATCAAATATCTCACGACTATTTTATAGTGATGATGATAAAAGGATTAAATTTCAGATTTATTGAATTAAAATGTTATTAAAATTAATTTTATATGTTTTTTCCTTTTTTAATTAACATGGATGCTACAAACTTAAAAATTACATAGCTGTTTGTCTTTAGAATTCTGTTTGTGCCAACAGGGAACTAAAAAGTGCTTAGTAAATCATAAATAAATTAAAACATATGTAATTACTATAAATTTTGACTTGTATTATGTTTTTCAAAAGTCACACAAAATTAAGCTGTGGGGAAAAGGAAAAGTAAGGGTCACTTGTGCTTTCTGTCTTAAATACTTAAGACATAATCAGGCAAAAAAATAAAAGAAAATATTACCTTAAAAGTTGTCTTCAGCTTATATGAGTTCACAGCAGAGAAAAAGCACAGTCTATTCTGAAACAACTTTCCTACCTTTCCGACAAAAACTAAAAGCAAACCATTCATTGGCCTGCACGATTTTGAAAAATAAATGTAGAGTCTAATTGAATAGGTTTAGACAAGAATTCAATCATTTTGCAGAGCAGTTTAACAAGTATAGTGCTTCTTCCCTAGGGAGGCCAGGAGAAGAGGATGCACAGGAGTTGTGGGAGGAGGAAAAGAGTCTCTGGAAAGAGAGGGTGGAAAAGGCAAGCAGCCAGTACATAAAGAAGACACCAATAGCACAAACTTCATCAGGATAAAGGTCAATGACTGTTCTTTTTTTAAGAATAGTAATGACTGAAAAAAAAAAAAAGAATAGTAATGACTGATATTCAATTTTCGGCTTCTATCTAATGTATGCCCTAAAATTTTACTCCAAATCATCATCAGAAACCTGTTTAACAGAAGATCCTTGAATTACTGTTGCTTTATCAGATGATGTGATGGGGTGGAGTGGAGGGTATACCTTGAGGATGAAAATGTTTACAAAGATGGAGATATAGGAAGATATAGGAAACATCAAAGATCATGAATTCATCAGAGGCAGGAAATCAGACTGAAAAATGCTCAGGATAAATATAACCTCTGAGAGAATATGTGGTACTTAATGGTCTACATAATACTAGGAATTAAATCTCAATCTACTTGGTGAGATATTAAAGGAAAATTGACCTCAGGTTAGCAAAGGAGATGAAGTTTCCTTAGAACCAGCAATTAACATTTAATGATACATTTGGACCAGGAATTACAGGAATAATATTAGCTAGCATTTGTATACTGAATACTTCGCAGTTCACAAAGCTCTTTAAAAAGGGTAGGGATTATTATTTTCTACATTTTAAAGTTAATAAAACTGAAACTTTAAAAAGGCCATTTGACCAAGCCATGATCACTGATCTATTTAGTATTGGCAATAAGCACCCTGATCTTTAGAAGGTAGATTTCATGTTCTTTCACCTCAATGTGTGTATGACTCTCTCGTATTTATGATTCACTATTTTTCATGCTGCTGTATTTTTACTCCTCAGTATAAATCAATAGTAGTAATCTTATTAGATTGGGGTGATGATGATGAAATTATTGATAATGGTTATCAATTTCACCAACATCATCATCAAAGTTATTTTTTAAAAAAGCTTAGTTTAAATAATCAGCAATTTTGAGGTTCTAATACCCCTGATAAAATAGGTATTGACATTCTCAATGACAGAGATAGTAAGTGTAGGTGGACAACAAGGTACTAATGCAGCTTCTAGTACTATCATTACATTGTTGAATTTAAAGACATTGATCCAAGCAACAATTTTTTTTTTTTTTGCAAATTCTAAGTGTTAAAAAGTCTATGCGCTAGAAATACTTTTATGCGCCTAGCAGAGAGGACAGAATTATGAATCTGAAAAAGCCTCAACTTACTCACAGTCTGGTTGGGGAAAGAAATATGAAAAGTAATTAATAGGCAACTGAACAAATGCATACAAATATGAAAAAAAGTATTAGGAAAGCTAGAGGATCATGATCATTACTGTCAGATATGAAGAAGGATTATTCTGGGTTGTTAACCCATGCCAATATTTATCTGAGGAATAATGTCTACTTTCACAAGAGATAAGATGTGGTGGATGATATTTTTAAGTTAATTGGCAAATATTGTTCACGTAAAAAGCTTCTGGCTTTTCTCTCCTCTCTTTCCCTCTTTCCCTTCCTTCCTCTCTTTCTTTTCTTCTCTTTCTCCTTGAAATCTCCTTGGAAACATCAACATATCAGACATCAAGCTAGTCAATTCTGTGTTTACATTTGACATTTTATTTCTGTGGGCTGGATTTATTATTTCATTCCTTGAATTATGTAAGTAAAGAAATTCGTATCGTAAAGCTACTTATAAAAGTAGGAGTAACAAGGAGTTCCCAAACTGACGATATAAATATGTTGGAGTAATTGCTGTTAGGTATATTATAGAACAGAATGAAGGGAGAAAAGAATTTGGAATCAATCAGAACTAAATTTAAATTTTGGCCCTGCTACTAGGCACACAAACTTAGTCAAATTAGTGACATTCTAGAGGCTTGGTTTCCCTCTCAATAAAAATAACAATTTTCAACATGCTTTATTGAGACCTAAATGAGACCATGTTTATAAATACCACCAGCACACACTACAGAGCATATAATATATAGCATACAATAACAGTATAACATTAACATTACTCTTATTTATCACAGAACAGTTCATCCATGCTGATATTTCCCCTAAAACTGCTAAGGGTCTCAAAACAATACTAAATGTACTTAAACACATTTAAAATATGGAAATATTCTAATACTTGGAATAAACACTCTAGAAAAGTATTTCTTTGTTCCTTCTTGACTCCATCATTTTTCTTTATTTGACAGTGAGGCATGATCCTGTTTCATTGGGTTTTTTACTCAATCAAGTACTGTGTGTATCTCTTCTCCATGTATGGATAAAAACAACCTTTCTGCAACATGTGTAATTTGTAAGAATGCAATAAATGCCTCCAAAAAACACAATCTGAACCATTACCACAAAATAAAATCATTGTAGCTAACTATGCACAGAACCCACTAAACTAAAAGCAGCCTTTGCAAAACAAACCATTCTTTTCTTAAGCAATCAGTGCAAATTGCAAAAGCAACAAACATTTTAGCCACAGATGAAGGAGCCACAGACAGTCAGCAGAAGCCTCATGTGAAATTTGCCACATACTACAGAACTAGAAGAAACCATTTGGTGGTGGTAAGAGCTGACTGCACCAAGATATTCTAAGAGATACTTAGAACTCTCAAATGCATGAATACCCTTCAGCGCCAACTTCTTACTGGCACAAGAAGTGCTTTCCCATAGGGTAGGGGCATGAAATCATATTTATTTAATTTTAAAATATAATATCAAGAAGTTGTGAATTTTAAGAAAATAAAAGAAGGTATATTATAAAATAAATGTAAAAGATATTGCCAAGAAATACAATTAGGTATTTAAGATATATTTGAAAATATGTTTTCCAGACTCTGATGTGACAATAAATGCAGGGGACTCTAAACAATGACATTATCAATCTTTTACAATAGTCCTAGCGGATCAAATACAAATTCTCAGGAAATCATATAAAACTTTAAGAAATCCAATGAAAACATCTAAAGAAATGTGGATTAAAAAAGCAATGAAAAATTGATATTTAGATTTAAAGCAATCATATTTTCTTTTAAAGACAGCAAAATATTTCAAGACAGAAATCCATGAGAATGTTCAAATTAGTGTAATTTAGTAATACACTATATTCGTGTAGTGTTAACATTTTGAAAAATAGCATGAGATTAAATTCTGAATCCAATCCTCATTTTTTCAATCCTTACTATATATGGAATTTTATTTTAATGTGAAACACATGGCCTGGTTTTCTTTGGTACTCATATATTGTCTTCACAAAATTGAGAATTTCTCTTACATTCATCTAGTTACTGTTCATTTCCCACCCTGGCTTCTTGAGGAAGTTAGTCATATCAAACTAAATATCTTTCTTGAAAGAGACAGACTGCGAGATTTACCTGAGTGTTACCTGAAATTCAGGAATGACAAAGTAAGGAATGAAAAATACTACTAATGAGCACATTGACAGTGAGATGAATAAAGCCCCCATTCAGTATATTTTACTCTTCTGTTGGAAACAGAAGTTAAATGAGCAAGTACTACAGTTCAAGTTAAGAGAAACACAGCAACACACACATGCACGCACATGCACACTTTCATTATATTACACTGACCTTAAAGATGTCAAAATTATTAGTATTAAAATGTTTTGTTTTTCCTCAGATGTGTCTCTTTCAATGTATTCTCAACTGTGGTTGCTATAGTTCTTGGGGAAATGTTTTCTATGGATTGTATCTCTAGGGTAATGAAATACAATCTAATGCTATCTTCATAACATTAAAGGGCATAGCACATTTTACATTTATTGTTGATGTATCATTATATTTTATTAAAAATTAAGTTGCTTAATAAAAGAATTTAAGTTTCAAGATTTCTGTCCTTTCCTAATGATCATACCTAGTGGAATTTTCAGAAAGTCTAGAAGTGTGTCTATTTAAAAATAACCCTTACCTGGACTGACCAATATATGCTAGGCATTAAGTAATGAGAGTTCTAAGAAATGTTTAACTTTTAGGCAGCAGTATTTTTATAAGCTTCCATTGTATTTAGTGTTAGTAAATTTATTTAGTGTTAGAGACAACTGGAGGTTTTTCTTGGGCATGTGTGTATTGCATGATGGATACGGGTAAGTGGGTAAAGACAGAAAAGCAATCCTCAACTCTAAACTGATAAGCCAGAAGAATTCCAGTCTAGCTTCCTATATACCCATGTCTCAAGTACCCATTATGATAACTTCTTATAACTGACTCTGCAAAATGCAAAACTTACTGTACAGGAGAGAAGTATTTATTATCATGAGCACAATCACAGTTTATTACCAAAACCCCTGAAATACAGAAAAAGCCTTTGTCATACAATGAATCTTCAACTTTCCCACTTTCTGAATTTTATAGAAAGATAAAGGGGAAAAAAAGGAAGACTTGTTAGATGGGCCCAGGTTTCACAGCCCTCTGGAAGGTGCTTGTTGAGTAAAAAGTAAAATGACCAGAAAGGAGAAGATTCCCTGAATGTTTTATTATACCTAAGTACACATGACCAACTTCATCCCATTTTTTCTAAAAATTTTCAACACAAACAGAATAACAAGGTGTGACAAGGAACAGTAAACATGTTAACATTTAACTACAAGCAGCACCTTCATAACCTGTATATTACCCTGGCACAGCTATCAGTTAAAATAGCTGAAGGGGGAGGAAGGAGAACAACAAGGAAAGAGGATGAAGGGGAGAGAGTTGAAAAGCAGCAGCAGCAGCAGCAGCAGCAGCATCTGTGGAAGTCAACATGTCCCAAACTCCAAGAACTAGGAAGTCTGACAAGTACATACCAAGAGTGAAACACTGTAATTTTCATAGCATACTTGACAAATTGAAGACAAAAGCACACAAATCACAAACACCCTTTCCAGAAAGAGCACAATCTTACCTGCAGAAGGCAGTCTACTTGGGTTTGATGGAGTCACTTAAATTAAATGAAAAATTCCCAATATGTAAAAATGTCATTTAAAAATAGTCATTGTTGGATCTAAGACTTTATGGTAACTGTTGTTTTCTTTTGCATGATTTAATAGATTTTCTTTGGTGTGTTGTGTGCTTATCAATATGCTGTTATTTATCTGAGCTGTTCCTTGTAGAGAACTTAAAGATATTTTCAATCCCTACGATGTGCAATGAACCATTCTAAAATAGATGCATCAAGATAAAACAAATTCTGGTCGATGTTATGTGAATGATCTTGCTTTGAAATCTATCATGTATGTGTACTTGATATTTCTGTCTCTGTCTTTTGTCTTTCTTTCTTTCCCATCAGACTATGCTATAAGTCAGGAATGTAAGTGCTAGAGACAAATTTCAGGAGTAACTCAACAATTAGATCAGAAATATTAGTTTGTAAGGGATTGTTCAATCCCTTCATTTTTAAATGGTGATGTTCCCCAAAACGAATCCTACACCAGGTATAAAGACAAGAATGTGGAAGAGAACCACTGTAATATATACCAAAAATAAATCTTAAATATGCATCTAATATAAAGCAATAGGGAAAAAAACAAAAATACAATAAATTGGACAAAAGAAATAGATATTTAGAGAAACTACACAAAATAATAATAAATGTATGAAAATAGGTTCACTTTTGCTAAGGATCAAAACCAAAAGACCAGAAACTAAAGCCAAAATATTACTTTACTTGATTTAGGTCAGCAAAATTAGAATGATGGTGATCGCACACATTATATTAACAGACATAAATGAGTACAATCTTTTGGAAGGGAAATTAGTATGACTACTTGACACAACAATTTTAATTTAGGAATTTATCATGTAGGAATACTCCCATGGTAAAAAAAAGAAAGAGAGAGAGAGAGAGAGATTTTCAAAGATGTATTGCTACTGCAATATTGTTTATAAGAGGAAAAACATTAGGAGCAATCTAAATGTCCATCAGCAGAGGACTGATTACATAAATTATGGCACAACCACATAGTTCAGGATTAGAAAAATAAAGTTCATGCTCTCTTTCTTATAAATATGGGCATAAAAATAACTTGCTAAGTGAAAATAATGTGCAAAATATTTTGTAGGTCACATGCCAATTTTAAAATAAAATACCAAATGCACACATTAAAAATGTATACATGTACAAATAGCTATATGATCATAAAAAATATTTAAATGATGGAAACCAAGTTCTTATTGGTGTCATTTCTGGAATATATATGTATATATTTTTTATAGGATTACATCTATTTATAATTATGTATGCATGTGTGTTCATAAAGCATTAACTATTGCATTTTTTAATTTTTATAGGATTACATCTATTTATAATTATGTATACATGTGTGGTCATAAATCATTAACTATTACATTTTTAATTCAATGGACAGTATAAAGAAACATTTGATTAAGAATCTTATATACACAGCATTTTTTATTTTGATGTTCTGGAGAATAAAAAAGAATAAAGGATGAAAGAGTACCTTTCAACCATGGTCTTTGTCTCAGTTTTTACTTTATAAAGACATGAATAAAGAAAGTAACTCAATAAAAAAACAAAACAAAAACTCATTGAAAGAAGAAAATTGCTTCAAGACTTCTAGTTACTTGTGGCCAGATATGGATTCATGCAAGTGAGAAAAGATAATAAAGTGACAAGAATGACAAGAACATGAAATGATGTTACATGGGAAAAAAGACATAGAAGAATAGAAAAAAACAAGTTTTTAAAAGTGTGAAATTAAGACGTTTATTGTTGCTATGCTATGTGTTTCTTTTAAAATCACATTTACAGAATTTATAAACTCTCTCTAATTGATGTGTCCTGTTGAAGAAATGGAGACTCTTTGGAGAAAACATTTGAACAACAACAACAACAAAGTGCTAAATGTGGATTAAGAATTAAGTCAAGTAAAACAAAGAGAAGGAATTAGGGGAAAGATGGGAAAAGGGTACAGAGAAGCATAATTATGCAAGGAAAGAAAACACTGGAAATTTCTGATTAGAAATGCAAAATGATCCAGTTAAAATTTCCCTTTTAGACTGTTTATAATATTGGCGAATATTTCACATTGACACATTGACACATAAGCAAATGTATACATATTGGAAATGGGTCCACCAGTATATTAAAATTAGGTTCATTAAGCTTTTAAAAATAATTTATGATTTACTTTTGCTTCTCTTTTGGCATGTTTAAAAATAATTTATGGTTTTTAAATTAATTTCTGATTATCTGACATGGCTTTACCTTGCTTGAAATGCTCCCTCACAGGAGCCCGGGTGGCTCAGGGGTTTATCGCCACTTTCAGCCCAGGGCCTGATCCTGGGGACCCTGGATGAGTCCCATGTTGGGGTCCCTGCATGGAACCTGCTTCTCCCTCTGCCTGTGTCTCTGCCCCTCTCTCTCTCTCCCCCTGTGTCTCACTCTGTGTCTCATGAATAAATAAATAAATAAATAAATAATCTTAAAAAAAAAAAAAAAAGAAAAAGAAAAAGAAATGCTCCCTCGGAAGAGCAGGGACAAGGACAGATCTTTCTGGATCATAAACACTTAGAAAGCAGGAGACAAGGTAGAATGGGGAGACAGAGAGAATACTATTTAACATGTTGTTATAGGGCTGTTTAGATTTGAACCTATTGTCTATAAAGATATATATCATTTCTGTCAATCTGCAAATTAAATCATCCAAACCAACTATAAAATTACATATTTTTCAAAATACAATTTTATGATTTGCATAATTTAGAATTGCAGCTTGGGAAAATTAAGAACAGGGTGGTCACTCAGGAAAACCAAATTATCATGAAGGGATTACTGAAGTATTTCAATCTGTTTATGGAACTATATCATTTAAAAATAGACAGTGGTTAAGGTTTTTGATCATTAAGTATGAAAGAATAATGAAAGGGAGTATTTAATAGAATTAGTAACACTTGTAGCCTATCAGGCTGCTCTCCTCAAGAAATGCAATTTAGCAAAATGAGTGTGGTTGGAAACTCAGGCCAGAATAACAACTACTTTCTTCAGATCCACCCAAGACTTATACAGTGGCCATTCCAATTAGCATAATAGTCCAATGTTCCTTGGGAAGTGAGGTCTTTTGTTTGGGATACTTCCTAATTAAAGAAGCCTGTTTGAAGTGGGATCTAATTTTAACTTTGTAATGCCAAAATATGACTTGAAGAGTCTGTTTTTATTTCAAGAAATATTGGCATCGCATTTTCAAGTTGAGATAGTTGTCATCAAATGTCCACAAAACTCATATTTAAGACAAGAAAATGGCATTGCAGGGTATAAAGTAAGTGGCTTAAAAATCCAGTTCTCTGATCAGGTTTTTATTGAGTTGATCAGTTGTTCTGTTAGCACTCTTCCCCTTTATAAATGAAGTGCTTTTTCTAATAGGAATTCACAAAGTCGTTGTAAAAATACATGAAAATCAGGAAAGATGAATCAAGAATTTACTGCCAGGAAACTGTTATTACACAACTTAAAATATATCTGTGAACTTCAAGTGCAAGAGTTGTTTTTGTTGGCTTTTGTTGTTTTTGTTGTTTAAAATTTACTGGTATTAAGACCACTTAGATGATTTCAAAGCACCACTATATGGAACTCTCAAAAGATGTTTTTATAGTCTCACCATTTGTACACTAAAATTGTTGCCTCCTTTTTATAGATGAAAAAAGAGACAGCTATTTAGCAACTCTCTAAGTGAGAGTCAACAGTAAGTGCATGATGCATCCAGGATAAAAATAAACAAGTCCTTTCATTTCCAGTCCACATTATGAATCACAATGCCCCAGACAATCTTTAAAATGCTGAAAGTTTGACTCAGTTTATATAAATGAGGGAGCCTCAGAAAATAATTAGAAATAGACATCATAAAAATACGTCATTAAAAAGTTTAACCATTTATATATATATATGTGTATATATATACATATATGTATGTATGTATGTATGTATATGCAGCACCTATTTGCTGTGTTTCCAAAGGCACAGCATGGTGAACAAAGTGCTTCTCAATCATGAGCCGGTGTGGTTGGTAACTTCTTCAATGACCCAAATGATCCTTGTCTTCTGGTGTTCATGCCCTTCTGCAATCTCCTACCTTGAGTGAAAGTTGGATTTTATGACTTGCTTCTAGTGAGAAGGCAGCAGAGGTGATGGAATGCCACATCTGTTATGTTGTGAGCTGCTCTCCGGAGACATCCATGTGACAAGAAAGAGGACTTCAGCCAACATTCAGAAAGCATCTGAGACCCTCAGTGTAATAACCCAAAAGGAACCACATCCTGACAACAACTACACTAGTCTGAAAGCTGATTTCCCTCAGTAAAGCCTTTAGATGAGATCTCTGACAACCTGACTACAACATTCCTAAGAAACCCTTACCCAGAGGTACCTAAGGTACCATGACAACTAAGTCATGCCCAGATAGTTGACCCAGGGAAACTACGAGATAGTAAATGTTTGTTGTTTTAAGCTGCTAAATGTGTGGTGATTTCTAACACAGCAATAGGTAATGGATACAGTGGATCTCCTTTAGCTCTTTCACCAGCCTGACTTGGGAAGAAAAAGTTAAAGCTAGAGGATGGAGAGATGAGATGTCTTGGGTCAAGTGTAGTGTAAAACACATTGACAATGAAACAATGTCTTTAAGGGAGTTCATAGCACATCATAAATAATGGCAAAATGAAGTCAGATGGGCACAATCAGAGGGTGAAGACTCAGCATAACAAAATAGGGGGAAAACACATTTTAATTATTTTGATCAGAATATCCTAGATAATGAAGCTCCAGAAGGAAGGTTCTCATGATCACTTTATGACATCAGTCCTGTCCCTAAAAATATTCCATTTATTGGTGGACTCGAGTGATTTAAAATTAGAATGCAAATTTAAAAATAGAAGAATGTTAAATAGAAAGATGTTTAACGTCATTTTAATACAATGCTGTGCACTCCTCTTTGTAACAGTGAATCCAACATCATGTCCTATTATTACTTTTAAATAATTAACAATAAAAAACATTCATTAATAAATGCAGTAAAAAGCTTTTTATTTATTAAATGAGCCAATAAAACTTCCAGCAACTTGGGGATAAGAAATCTTACCACCCTAAATTTAACCGAAGGAAAATTAAAGTTCAAGGATAATAAGTGATTTGCCAAAGTCACCAACTGGAATCTTGCGGTCCTGCAATTTGAACTCGTTTGTTGTTAATGTGCCCCTTCCTAACCACAACCCTGTTATCCCTTTCTATAGAGTAGAAGCTTATAACTAGTACCACTTTAGCCTTAGTTTTTTACAGATTAACAGCATGTCATTGTTACAATTCATTGATTGTTGTTAAGTTTAATAACTGCTATGCTAGATATTCTAATGAATGCAAGAGTAATGTAAAAATGTCTAAAAATTCTTCAATCTAATTTGGGAGATATGGAAACAGTAAAGGAAATTAAGTCCATATATTAGCAGTTGCTGAGTCATAATGATTTAATAGACTACCAGAATTTCAAACTGAAGGCAATCATGAAGAGGATGGTCTTGTCAGAAAGGGCTCCTGGTATACTGTGGAATTTGATCTAGTAGAAAAGAAGGATTATAAATCCGCTATGATTCAGAAAAGGAAATAAATACCACTAATATCATTTTCAGTTCCTTAGTTGTAGCCATAAGAATATAACTCCTGCTCTTCCCCCAAGCGGCCTGAGGTAACCTCCAGAGATGGTTTGCTACTCACTAGACCCAAAAAACCCTACAAAATCATGCAAGTCAAGAGGTTCAAATCTTTGTGTTCATTTTAAGAACATGCGTGAAAATGCCCAGGCCACAGGGGTATGCATATCCAAAAAGCCACCAAGTATCTGAAAGATGTCACTTTGCAGAAGCAGTGTGTGCCATTCCGTCACTACAATGGTGGAGTTGGTGGGTGTGCACAGGCCAAACAGTGGGGCTGGACACAGGGTCGGTGACCCAAGAAGAGTGCTGAATTTTTATTGCACATGCTTAAAAATGCGGAGAGTAATGCTGAACTTAAGGGTTTAGATGTAGATTCTCTGGTCATTGAGCACATCCAAGTGAACAAAGCCCCCGAGATATGACAGAGAACCTACAGGGCTCATGGCCAGATTACCCCATACATGAGCTCTCCCTGCCACATCAAGATGATTCTTACTGAAAAAGAGCAGATTGTTCCTAAACCAGAAGAGGAGTTGCATAGAAGAAAAAGATATCCCAGAAGAACCTGAAGAAACAAAACCGTATGGCCCTGGAGTAAATTCTGCATAGAATAAATGCAAATTAAAAAAAAAGAATGTAACTCTTATCTTTCTAATGATGTAAATCAGATACTAAAGGCAAATTTTCCATAAATGACTTAATCGGGTATTGACCTCAAATCTGCAGAAAATATTAGAAACATGGGGTTGATGCTGTTCTGGAATATCATCAAAGTTTAAGAAAACACTCAAAGATAACTTACTTAAATTAGGTTCAGCCCAGAAACTATGAGCAGTTACCTGAAGAACAATGTTCTTTTGTAGAAATTATTCTGAGAGTTTCATAAACTCCTCTAAGCTTGAAGATTATAGTTCTAATCTAGAAAATACCACCTTGGAATAACTGAATACTGAGGCCAGAGAATAAATGAAAGTGATCCTATAGATCAAAACTTTGTTTTTATTTTTTTAAAAACTTTTTATTGAAAGATTTTATTTATTCATGAGAGACTCCGAGAGAGAGCAGAGACACAGGCAGAGGGAGAAGAAGCAGGCTCCGCGTGAGGAGCCCAATGTGGGACTCGATCCCGGAACCCTGGGATCACGCCTGAGCCAAAGGCAGACAGTCAACCACTGAGCCACCCAGGTGCCCCTGAACCCTTGAGTTTAGAGGAATAAACTTATTTGCTCATATTTTGGGAAGCAACCAAAATCGAACACAGCCTCCTCTACCATTACTGACGCTATCAGAACACCTATCATAGATTGGATTCTTCAGAAACAGACCCAGAAAGTTACATTTGAAAGGTTTATTGGGAAATGCTACTGGCAGATACACTGGTTAGGAAATGAGGAAGACAGGAATGGAGAGGGAAGAAGCTGACCCTCAGTTTGGTACAGTGGAGGACTCAGTCAGTATTATGAAGATCTGAGATGGTGCTTCTGAATTATACCAACTTAGGGCAATGGGTCTATATTTTCTATCATCAGCCACTCGAGGGGCATAACCTTGAGCAATATAGTTCTCTGTCCTCCATGGCAAAGCCCAGTGAAGGATGCAGCTGTGAGACATCAGCAATCAATTTACCCACCCTCTGGTGGAAGGCTGAGTCAGCCCTTAAAGATGGTATTTAGACAGAATCCTATAGGGCCTTCTACACTTCCTCTAAGGACTGATGGCAAATTCCTAGTGAAGAGAGAATTAAAGGGGTGGGATCAAAATGGACGTAAAGTGAGAGAGAATTCTGTTTCCATAGCCTGGCTCCTCAGTTCTACAGCTACCCATACAGCAGTGCTTTGCCCAGGGCTCTAGAAACACTATTACCTTCCAGTCTTTTTAACCTTGCTCCCACCATCAGTAATAATAATGGAAATTATGGGTCCTTCTTCTTTTTCCTTTCTTTCATGGCCTACTCTAAGAAATGAGTCTTTATCCAAACTGACTCTGATGTCAGGAGACATGAAGAAATCTCCTTTTCTTTGGTGCAGTGGAGATCCACCTTAGACAATGCATTAGAGTCCACTTTTACTTATTGAAATTATGACCTTGGATTTATTTGGCCTAGTCCACCTCAAATCAGGCAAAACTCTACTGTAGACAAAAAGCACAAGACTTGATAAGAGTTTTTAAATTTGAATCTGGCCTGTTCCTATAATGTACTATGTTACCCTAAAGGTGAAGCCAATAGCAATGAGAAAATAAAGGAGAGCTATACCCATATCTCCCTCTGTGTTTATCCAGGATTATCCTTTGTCCTTTATGCCAGTATGATTGAGTGGGTAAGCTCATGTGTCTCTGGGTAAATGGCAAGAAGGAGCCCATGACTTCCAATGAAATGGATACACAAAATAATGGAGAATATTTCTAATTTGCATTTTTTTTCTTTATAGGAAAATTACAATGTTTATTAGATTGATTTTCCTAGTAACCTTTGTAACAGCAAAAGTGAATTGCATTCATTTTAACATATATTATGTAATTCGAGTTTCAAAACAATCCTGAAAAGCACTCCTAATTTAAATTTTTCAAACTGAGGCTTAGAGAAATACATTATTTTTATAAAATCATACACTATATAATGTAGGTCATAGATATAATTCCAAGTACTGCCTTTCATAGAAAGCACACTCCTTCTAGAGTCCTTCCTTTGCTTACATTGAGAGTCACAAACACTATGAAAGTTGTGAAAGAAATATAACGAGTCAATACTAGGGAGATCAGCAAGCATGAAATACAAATAAAATTCACTTCACTTAGTTTTTTAAATAGTATTATATTTATTTTTTAAAATGGAATGTAAAAAGGTCCACAGTGCAAATTTCTCTCTCTATCCTCCTCTCTTGTTCATATCTCTTCTAAAATAATCATTGTTGTTAGTCTTTTGGCATGTCCTGACACTATTTACAATGCATAGTAATCTCCTGTATATCGACCCCCAAAATAACACCCAATGCCACTCTTTGAGCCTTGCTCCTCTTTCTTTAATATTTCATGGAGAATTTTCCGTATCAGTACATAAGAAGTTTTCACATGCTTTAATTTTTTTTTAGTAGCATAGAATTCCATTGAATAAGTATAATTTCTTCAACCATCCTCATTGATGGGCTTTCTTTTCTTTCTATTACAAATTATGCTTGTGTATATATCATGTTACCTTGAGTACAAAGAAATGTAGTTCATAAACTTGCTGATTACTGCATTAATGAGTAAATCATTAAGATCAATATCTGTTGAGTGGATATGAAAAATAAATTTTTCAATCTAACTCTTTTCTAAACTTCCAACTTTCATTAATCTGGAAAAAATAATTTCCTATGAAGTCTAATTTAATCTACCCAAGGAATGCTTTAGGATCTGATATTCAATAATTTGGACAATAATAAAGTGCTAGTTTACCTTGTTTAACTAGGAATACAGATCCAGATTCAGCGCAGAACCTGCGCAGAATCTCTACAATCTGTACAGGACAGAATCTGTATCTGACCAAATAAACACCATTATTAAATACAACTTTAACAGAAACCTTTGTCAGTGTGGGTTTCTTTTCCCCTGAAGCAAAGTGAACTTCTGCTTGGAAATAGACCCAATTGTTAGTCATATGTATCCTTTTTGACTGTCAACATGTTCATTGGCACTCATGAATTATTCCAGTTGCATAGATCTATGTAGGAAATGTGGTTGGGACGTAAGAAATAAACTATCTTCTGATCTACTGACAGTTGGATATTCTTGAAATTCTTTAAATTCTACGTGTTATAATTCAACCATAATTCAACCAAAATTCAGCCTCCATTGTGGTAGATTCTCTAGTGCCACCCTTCATTTTATTTTCCAGCTATCTAGATAACTAGAACAGAGCAGAGTGAGAACTTTGTCACCCAGGAATCTCTAAATCCATTCTCCTCTCAGGGACGTTCAGAGAATGAATCAAGTTCAATACGACATTTTTCAGGGGGTAAGATGCTGCTTAGCTTTCCTGAAACTAGCACTGAAGTGTATATATTTAGAAAGTGTTCACTCAATCCATCCAATTAATAAGAGATTCCAGTAGTACAAGTGAAAATAGGCTATCAGAAAGTACTACTTCCAAATATTAAATAGATATTATTTACTTTATCCCTGCTGTATTTCTCAAAGGAAAATATGACGGTTTAATATTTATATTTACACGATTCATAAATGACAGAGTAGAGTCGAGCATAAAACCAAGGTTTCCCCTCTGGGACCAATGCTATGAGTGAATTGCCAACTTTCAACGTGATGGAAGAGTGTTGATCGACCTAGGGATAAGATCCAATCAAAAGGAATTCTCTGTTATCTGGATTCAATTTTAGAGAACTTTTGGCGATTTCCCCACAGCAAGTCAGCCAGCCAAATAAACAGATCCACCGAAAAGAACTTGTATAATATTTCCTGAAGTGGAGCAAATGATCTGCATGTCATCTACGTGTTATAACTGAGCAGAGTGTGCCTTCCAGAGCGGTGTGAGTGTTAATGTATAAATCTCTAAAGCGCTCAGATGTAACCCGTAAGGCACTCTACTATGCAAGAGCCCTAATCTCTGATGAGTCCTGGCTGAAGAAACTGGAGTTAAATAAGAAACAAAACCAACAAACAATGCCAGATAAACCTTTGTAGGATTGAAACACATTTTAATAAATTTCCTGGTGGAAGGCAGCAGCTGCCCAGCCAAAAGGCCGGGGAGCGGTAACTCTATAAAGAGCCTTGAGAGTGTCAGCGAGACAGTCAGACCATTTCTAACTTTAAGAAGTGCAATTTATGCACTATGAAAGGACAAAAATCCTGACTGAAATTCATTCGAGATCTGATGACAGTTAAGATATTCCTAGAGCTGATCGGCGGCGACTTTCTTTCACTGGTCTTAGTTAAATTAAAAAAAAAGGGGTGATATAAGTTAGTCATATAGTCCTTTGTGCACAGGATTTTTTTTTTTTTTTAGGAAAAGAGTTACAATTGCAGATTTTAAACATGATGGCAATTTACCAGAAGTCAGAGATTAACTAGGAGGGTTAAACTGAACCAAGAAAACTGAGAACAGCCTTTCACCAGTGAGGAAGGCCAAGGATTAGGGAGTGGAAGTGGTTGGCTAAAGCTTCAGGATAATATCATTTAAATCCTCAACAGAAAGCAAATTAAACTGAGAGAAATCTTGATTGCCCGATTTATATGGACTAAAGGATACAAAGTAAATTCAAAACTGCTAAGAATTCCTATGTGTTGAGAATCAAAAAATGTCATCAGAGTAAATATTGAAATCTCTTAGAATAAGCAATTTCAGAGACTTTAGGGTGACAGATCCAAAACTAATTGAAAGAATTCCAGAAAAGAGGATCAGGCAATCTTAGGAGCCAGGGAGACAAGCAAAGCCGCAAAGGATAGAACATTTAAAGGGACAACATCACATTCAACCTAATATGTGGGGTTTTTTCTTATAATTTATAGTACATTTTATATTCAGATGAAAATGACACTCAATCTGCTCTATTTTTTTTTGTATCTGGATTAAAATAAGTTGATATACCGTTCTATATTTTCCACTTACATTTCTTAAGAGAAAACATAGTAGCTTTGTTTATCTTTCATTTGTTCTTTCTCTTCCCATAGAGGATTTCTGGCATTGCATATCTTGGCCATCCAGCCTTTTGTCATAGCTCAGTCCAAGCAGACTACAAATATCATAAGTATTGCAAATGATGGTCATTATTTTAAAAGTATAGAATTATTAGTGACAGAAAACTGGGTGTTTTTTAAGAATGTCTAGAATATAGGATCTAATCATCACCATCTGACATTTGTAGGTAGGATATATTTGGTGACCAAAATACTTGACAGATTTTCTTTTAAGTGTGAAATAAAAGCCTGGTGTTCAAAAGAGCCATGAGGACTAATGGAAATCTGACTGATTTTTTTAGACTGGAACAAAAGAGATCTGTGAGGCTGTCACCTTTACCAGCACTTCAAGGGACACAGAAAAAGCCAGAACACTCTTAGGACAAGCTTCAGGACAAGCTAAACACATCACCTCAGGTTATCTGAATTTCAGTCAATGCTAAAAGTTCCCTTTAAGTTAAGGTGGAATGTGGTGTTGCCATTCTAGGCAGGAATTGAGAGAGCTATAGCTAGCAGGGCAGTATACAGCTGGCTGTAATGAATTAGGCCACAGTGGTTGGGATAGGCACATCCATTCCCTAGCAAAACATACAAATGGTTGGAGGTTACTCCTACCTTGATCCATTTGATTGCATCAAAAAAGACATTTGAAGTAGCCTGCAAATGGGTGGAAGGTAAAAGCATGGTGACCAGAAGGTAACAAAATGATCTCATGAACTCTTCTAATTTGAGATCTTCTTTGAAACTTTGCAGTTTAATTAAACCAGGACAAACTGATGTGAAACTATGACTACATAAATGAGCCCCTATGACGTTCTTGTCTGAGAAGAAATATACCTTTTGTAGTATTTAAATTTCAAGCTGAAGATGCTCACAAGAAGCTGATTTATTATATATGGTCTGGAAAAATCACCAAATGCAGCAAAATATCAGAACATGAGCATGTGTGCAAGCATATACAGACTCATAGTATTGCTTAGATATGTACATTTGAGATGAGCAAAAGGCAAAAGAATATTTTAAAAACCACCAATTCTTTTCATTGTGTGTGTAAGACCAAGAGGCAGAAGGAAGAGAAAGTGTCCTGCAACTGGCACCCGCACTGCCACTTACAGCTCCAAAATAGTAGCAATAGGAACAGTACACAACTCCTCCCACAAAATCCATTTTATATTAGGTTTAAACTCAGATCACAGAATGAACCAAGGCCCAGCAAGGGTTCAGTAACAATCTCAACTACTTGCCAAGGGAGCACCAGGTCCAGAGGATGCCCTAGAGGACGTAAAGAACAGAGCTATAGGTCCCAAGGGCTTATGCTGTAAGCCATGCTCTCTGGGACCTCATTAGAAAATCCCGCCATAATGGCAAGGGCATATTAGATCAAATTAAAATCCAAATTCTCTAAATGTTTTGTTGTTTCATATAGAATTTACCAGTGATAATGCTCTATTTTACTTTCATTGTGTTCTTTAGGGTTGTATCATCCCAGCTCTCATTGCCCCTGGGGTATTTCTGTTGATTGCGGTGACATCTACTGGTAGAAACTTAGACATTCCCAAGCAGTTTTCCCTGGCAGGAATCAAACTGAACAAGCTTGATGTGGACATAAGGAAAGCTCTTTCCACCTCCTATTTTATCCCTTAGCTAATATAATACATAGTATCACATTAGGGGAGACTCATAAAATCTCTTTATAAAGATCCAAGAATTGGTTAATTTTGCACCATTTTTTCTTGTCATTATAATCTTTGCCACAAGAATGGCTACATTCTGAGAAATGTTCTGTCCTCAGAGCAGTCATTGTCATATGAATGAGCTATCATTCAATCCTAATGCCGAAGATGTTTTATTCTTACTTCCATGACATTTGTATTACGGTGACAAAGGCTAAAGCAAGAAAAGGAAATGATACAAATCCCACTCAGGCTTTATCATTTTAAATTCTCATTTTGTGCTCCTTTCATCCTAGGTACTAAAAACTAGTTTTCTTTCTTAAGAAAAAAAAAAGAAGAAAGAAAGAAAGAAAAAGAGGGAAGGAAGGAAGGAAACGAAAAGGGAAAATAATGAATTTATGAAACCAAACCTCTGGTGTGCACTTCTTTTAATGGTTTACCTTCACATTTAACACACCAAGATAAATTACTATGAAAGACATCAAAGCCAAGAAAGTGAGCCAGTCATTTCCCCTCACAAATCTATGGCAGGAACAATGCTTTATTAAAGTTACGGTGTGATGTAGGGCTTGAGTGGCACACCACTTCAGAATGCATTGCTGAACACATAGCATGCCTTTGTGTATCAAACACAATACAAAAACCATAAATGACTCCTATTTTAACTATCTCCAACCCACCCCATTTCCATTTCTTCAATATTCTTCAACACACAACACCATATTTTAAATCACTGAAAATTCAAAATTTTCAATTATATTATCTTTCATTGCTCTCTTCCCAAAAGCAATTTTTATAGTTCTAGTAGAATGGAGTGAGGAGAAAGCAAGATAGCAAAGCCTGAAAACATGAGGGTATTTTCTTAGATGAAACATAATTTAAAAGAGCAAGATAGCAAAGCCTGAAAACATGAGGGT